>NC_063354.1:29959574-30067773 GCF_021869965.1 Rhincodon typus
CCCATTTCTGAAGAAGGGTCTAGGCCTGAAACGTCAGCCTTCCTGCTCCTCTGATGCTGCTTGGCCTGCTGTGTTCATCCAGCTCTGCACCTTGTTATCTCACTTTTAAAACCAATTGACCCGGATTTTCCACTCAGAATGAAGTGACAGTGCTCACCACTAATCTTAAAGAAAGCTACAAAACAACACTCTTGCACCCTCTGTCGTGGGGACCTCATGTTTCCAATGTTAACTTAATGCTAGTACCACCTAAACGAGAGTTCTGGCATCCAACAATGATGATGCCATCAAGAAAGTAGTCAATCACTGAAGAATTCTCACAGACAACATATCGACAAGTAAAAGACACTGATTATCCTTCACCTTAAACCATTTTACACATAATAATATAAAGTTTGGATAAACACAAGTTTAGGGTAGAAGCTGATATATAAACATTTCCTTTGAAATGATGTCGAGCAGAATCTGGTAGGGTTCTGACTGAGATAGAGGATGGTGGGATTTGTGACAGAACCAGTTGAGAAGCCTGATGAGGTCTACTTCACCTTTGGGAGTATGTTGCTGCATCTGTTATGCTTTTGCCAAGTGACTTGGCAAGTTTCTCACTAGGCAGCAGTAAGTTGCCAATTAAAGGTTTTATGACCTGGCAAACTGCAATACTGCAACTTGCCTCATTAATATTCAGCTTCCTATTTTACCAAACGCATCAAGGAAGCTAGACGATGAGAATTCTCGATGTCAAAATCAGAGCAGGTAACTGACAACTTCTGCAAACAGCCTCCAGTTTGGATATGGGGCACCAATATCTCATAACACACTCAATGTGCACAGCCACATGCACTTCGCATCTCAGGACATTGGCATTTGAAATGTACCAGCTCCTAAGAATCTCCATGGCATATCTCTGATCCACTTTCAGCTTGTTCCTGCACTCCAATGTTGCATCTCAGGCTACACTGAAAACTTCCACGCTATGAACTCAGGGACACACCCAGTTCATAGACTGGACCGTTAATCAAAAAAGATGGTAGGAATAAATGAGGAAACTGCAGGCCAGTGAATCTAACATTAGTCATAGGAAAACTATTGTAAAAAATTCTGAGACAGTGTTAATCTCTATTTAGGGAGTCAAGATTAATCAAGGATAGACAGCATGGCTAAGGGCACTTGTGGCACAGGGTTAGTATCACAGTTGTGGGCTAGAAGGCCTGAGTTCACAACCCACCTGACCCAGAGGTGTGTCTTTAGAACAAGTTGATTAAAATATCTAGTTAGCATGGCTTTATAAGGAGGAGATTATGCCCAACAAATTTGATTGAATTTTTCAGAGAGATGATTGAAGTTTTTGACAAAGTCTCGCATGGCAGACTGGTTAAGAAACTAAGAGCCCATGGGATCCAGGACATTTTGGCAAATTGGATCCAAAATTGTCTTAACGGCAAGAAGCAGAGAGTGATGGTTGATTGATGTTTTGGTGACTGGAAGCCTGTGTCCAGTGGTGTACCAAGGGCTCAGAGCTGAGTCCCTCGCTGTTTGTCATGTCAATTCATGATCTAGACATGACTGTAGGAGATATGATCAGTAAATTTGCAGATGACATGAAAATTGGTGATATGATAAGTATTGAGGAGGAAAACCTTACAAGGATGATACGGATGTGCCGGTCAGATTCATAGACATGCAAATGGAATTTAATCCTGAAAAGCCTGAGGCCATGCACTTTGGGAGGACTAACAAGGTGAGGAAATATACTTGATTCAGAGATAGTAGGAACTGCTGATGCTGGAGAATCTGAGATAACAAGATGTAGAGCTGGATGAACACAGCAGGGCAAGCAGCATCAGAGGAGCAGGAAAGCTGACGTTTCAGGTCTGGACCCTTCTTCAGAAATAAACTTTGACTGGTAGGGCCCTCAGAAGTACAGAAGGTCTGAGGGACCTTGGTATGCATGTCCATAGATGATTGAGGGCAGCAGGATGTGATTATGCAAGAGAGAGGGCGGTCACCAGGATGTTGCAGGGCTGGGCTGATTCAGCTCTGAAGAGAGACTAAACGCTGTTGATGTGCAGTGGAAGTGCCTCTTCCTCTGAGTCAGGAGGCCTGGGTAAAGTCATACCTGCTTCAGAGGTGTGTAATAACAGCTCCAAACAGGTTGATTAGAAATTACCTAAAAACGATGAAGAGAGATTAGATAGTCTGGCATTGTTTTTGTTAGGGCAGAGAAAGCTGAGGCTGGATCTGATTGAGGTGTACAAAGTTATGAGGGGCATAGCTAGAGAGAAACATTTCCCCTTATTAGAAGGGTCAGTACCTGGTGACACAGATTTAAGGAAAGGGGCAGGAAATTTAGAGAGGATTTGAAGAAAAGATTTTTCCCCTGGAATGTTCTGCATATCTGGAACTTAGTGGCAGTGGCTAAAAGGGTGAAGGAGGCAGGAACCCACAAGACATTAAGGAAATATTTAGATGAACACTTAAAATGTCATAGCAGACAAGATTATGGACCAAGTGCTGGAAAATAGGATTAGATAGATAGATGCTTGATGACCAACGTAGACATGATTGGCTGAAGGGCCTTTTTCCATGCTGAAAATACCCTATGACTCTATGGATGAGGCTGCATCTCGGGATTGTTCACTTGTTGTCACAGTTCTCACTCACTCTGAGACTACTTGGATGCTCACCGCATCCCTGCCTTGCATTGTCTTGCCTTCCTATTTAGCACAGACACAAAGCCAAGAAGCTTGTCAGCAGTATTCAGTCAGGTCAAGGGAGATAACCTTCAGTCAGGGGATCCTAGAAGAGTAAGTCAAGGGCAACCTCCAATACCAGATCAGGGGTTTGGACATTGGCACTCCATGTCATCTCCTCCTGAGTAGGTGAGGAGCTGAATATCAGGCAGCCCACTGCCTGTCTTGAGTCTTTCTGCCTTATTGGGGGCTAATTTCCTTCTGGAATATGAGAGAAGCAGGCATTACAGGAGATGAAAGCAGGTGGCACAGGGGTTAGTTTTGGTGCATGTGGGGAGGTTTCTCTAGTAAGTGGGCAGTGCAGAGGGCATGCAGGATACATTGTGTTGGTTAGGGTGGGCAAGGGCGAGTGAGGGAAGATGGTGGAGTACAGAATGACATGGAACTTCTTCCTACTGGGCTGGGCATTCCTCCAAATGGCTGAGTCTGCACTGACCCAGGTGGCAGTGGCGTGATCTGGTGTCATGGTCTCCACTGGAGCTGGGGGAGGGGGGCACCACCCTGTGCACCACTCCATCCAAAAGGACCTTATGATCCCTGCTCACAAAGCGGGGCACTAATTACACCCATGGGTCATGTCTGGGCTAGTTGGCTGGAGGCATACGGGGCAGTTCTAGACTGACAGTGCTTTTAGCTGCACAAAATGCTTTAAAAGATGGCATTGGGATGTTGTATCTTTTGGCAGATAGCTGGTGAGTGCTGAGTTGTTTGAGGAATAGCTCATGGTAAGATGGGCATTAAGTCAGACCCAAGCGATGCCACAGGGGCAGGCTAGGTAGCTAATGAGGTGTGTTTGGTAGGAGGACAACAATTGAAATGATCTTTAGTGCTTGCCACCTCCAATGTGGCAACCTGAGGAGACATCTAATCATTGACAACAACTTGCAGATTCCTGTTCTCAGTTTCATCGACATTACAATTGCAAAATCTGGGTGACTGAGTTCTCCAAAGTCATACATCTCTCTACCATATAAAGAGAACAGACAAGGGTTCAATTTCCCTATTGTACTAATTTCTCAACTACACTGATAGTTGAATTTTCTACTCAAAGAGAAGGAGATGTAATAATTAAGTTGTCAGTTGGCTGCTATTTCACTTCCCTTGTGAACAGGACGAAACAGAATTGGTCGAATCCTGGAGATAGGTTGCTCTGCTGCTTTCCTGTCTACTTTCCAGGATGAAAATCTTCAGTCTTTTCAGTCCTTCCTCATATGTCAGGCTATTAACAATAGTGACCAGCATTATAATTTTCTCTGTAATCCCTCCAGCATTTTAAGATTTCCCATGCATCTTGATGATCAGAACTGCACACCATAGTTCAGATATAATCAAGTTGGAACACTGTATAGTTTGGTCAAGATTTCTTTGATTCCTCTATATTAACAATATAGTCCAAGATAAGTCATGTTGATTGATTGCATCGAGTGTTATTAGAATTTTCGAATATCTTTTGGGCTTAATTCTTAGTTTTTTCTGAAATAACACACAGGCCACTTACTTATTCTTTTGATGCTGTGTTTACATGTGTTTCTTTGCCTTTCTTTTGAGCATTTTTATTTTTTTTGTCAGGATATAAGATAGTCCAGAGGAAGGAAATGAAATGTCCAGAATTTTATTTTAGATAACTTAAGAGTAAGACAAGGAGTTACAATTTCAAACCAGTAAAAGACAAATTTATTCTTCACACAATGGTCTGTACATGGATTAGTCTTTTAGGATGATTAGTGGCAGCACCAAAGCTGGAACCTTTTGAGACAATTCAAAGTTAAAATGGAAACAATTTAGGATCCTTCTAAATAATGAATGAAGATGGGTCAAATCACCTTCCTCTTCCGTAATTTACTCATGAGATGTATGCTTCAACAGGTATATTATTTCTTATTGATCTGTGCATCGAATCTCAAAATTTGGCAAATGAATTACAACACTATCTCTGGAGCTGGATATTTTCTGTTAGATTCATATCCAACATAAAATAATGTAGCTTTTGGAATTGGATTCCAGGATTTACATTTATGAATACTGAACAATTGTGTATGGCATTCATCATTTTAACCTGCGGTTAATAGAGAATAGCACAGACCCAGGATTGTGCTTCATGGAGAATAACTCAGAGTTGGCAATGTCTTAGGATGTGCATTGAGAAGGTTAGCTGTTGCTGTTAACTTTAAAAATCATGATAAAACACTTAGCTAGATTCAAATGTTAGTTAATGCCTCAAAGTACATGTATTTATTCTCTCTAAAGTGTGAAGATTGATGCATGCTGCAGTTCAGTGAGGAGGATTTTTATGCATTTCTTTTCAGTAGTAACTAGAGATTATGGCATTATTTCCTCGTAAGCATGAGGGAATTCCTGTTTCCTCCACTGTTGTAGAATGTTTGTTTTTGAGAGCAATGAGTGGCTTCACTCAAGAAGAGAGATGAGAAGAAGTTGAGTTAGTTCTTGCAATAGAGGCTTGATGGTAGGAAGCAGAGAGTAGTAGTGGAAGATTGCTTGTTGGACTGGAGGCCTGTGACTAGTGGTGTGCCTCAGGGTTTGGTGCTGGGCCCATTGCTGTTTGTTAGCTATATCAATGATTTGGATGAGAATGTACAAGGTATGATTAACAAATTTGTGGATGACATTAAAATAGATGGGTTTGTGGACAGTGAGGAAGGTTATCAGAAGTTGCAGGAGGATCTTGATCAGCTGGGGAAGTGGGCCAAGAAATGGCAAATGGAGTTTAAGATAGATAAGTGTGAGGTGTTGCACTTTGGAAAGTCAAACCAAGGTAGGAGTTTCATGGTGAACGGTAGGGCCTTAAGCAATGTAGTGAAACAGAGGGACCTTGCAGTTCAGGTGCACGGTTCTCTGAAAGTGGAGTCACAGGTAGACTTGGGAGTGAAGAAGGAGTTTGGCACACTGGCCTTTATCAGTCAGGGCATTGAGTACAGATGTTGGGAAGTTATGTTGCAGTTGTACAGGACGTTGGTGAGGCCATACTTGGAATATTGTGTTCACTTTTGGTCACCTCGCTATAGGAATGATGTTATTAAACTGGAAAGAGTGCCGAAGAAATTTACAAGGATGTTGCCAGTACTCAAGGGGCTGAGTAATAGGGAGAAGGTTGACAAGCCAGGATTTTTTTCTTTAGAGCATAGGAGACTGAGGGGTGATTTTATAGAAGTGTATAAGATCATGAGAGGCATGGGTAGGGCGAATGCACTCAGTCTTTTTCCCAGCGTTGGGGATTCGAGGACTAGAAGGTATCAGTTTAAGGTAAGAGGGGAAAGAATACATGAGACCTGAGGGACAACTTTTTTACACAGAAGGTGGTCCACATATGGAATGAGCTGCCAGCGGAAGTGGTCGAGGCAGGTACGTTAACAACATTTAAAAGGTATTTGAATGAATACATGGATAGGAAAGGTTGAGAAGGATAGGGGCCAAGTGCAGGGAATTGGAGTTAGTGTGGATGGACATTTTGGTCGGCATGGACCCATTTGGGCTGAAGGGCCTGTCTCCGTGCTGCAGGACTCTATGACTCTGATAGAGAGGGTTATGGGGGGTTACACAGATGCATTCAAAATTATGATAATTTGATATGAGACAATGTAAGTATAATGGGCCAAATAGTTTCCTTCTGTGTGGTAAGATTCCATGAAAGTAAAATTATGAAGGAAGACAAGTGGTTACGCATGTTTGTTAGAATGGAAATTTAGCTGTTTATTACTGAAATGATGGAATCAACTAGCAAGTGTTAAAGGGAGAGATATACAGCTCAGCAATGATAGAGATTGCTGATAAAATGTATTCCTGCGGCTGGAGCTTCTACTCTGTTAATAACTCGAGAAGAAGTTTTCTGCTTTGACGCCTGAGAGAAGATGATATAAAATAATTGCGTGTTTCCACGTTGTAGCATCCCATCCATTAAGTCTGAAAAATAATTCATTTCAGTTGAAAAAGGAGAGACGTTCTTTTTGCATCTTGTCTTTATCTGGGAATCACAATGCCAGATCACTGAGGTCTTCTATGAATCTTGTATATACCACAAGGCCATAAATGCTTGAGAGGCTTGACAAAGAAAATATGTCATAAAAGCGAAAGTCTGATGTGATTTTACAACATTATCCAAAGATTCTAAACTTTTTGCCTTGTCTCCTGCTGTTGTATTTCACAACAATGAATTGAGTAGCTCCTATGAGTTTATTATCAAATTCTTTTTGGGTTTAATTGGAAGACATTATTCTCATCGAGGCTTTGAGCTGACGTGAAGCCACAAGAGTGAAATTGGAACAGTATAAAACAGATATCACAACCTGGGTAGATTGCTGCTTTGGAATCAGTTCCAACAACTACAGTTGAAGACCTCTTGGAGGTCCCTTCTGCTGTGATTTGGATCTGTTTCTTTTTCCACTGTGCTTCATTACTAAAGTTCAGACTGTTTAATTGAGATTTGAATTTTATCACAAGCTTGAATTCAAACACTCGGTTGATGCTTTTTTTTTAAACCTATGAGAGACATTGAATGATGATTATGTGCACTGAGAGATAGTAAGAACTGCCGATGCTGGAACAAGAGATAACAGTGTGGAGCTGGAGGAGCACAGTGGGCCAGGCAGCATCAGAGGAGCAGGAAAGTCGACATTTCAGGTCAGGACCCTTCTTTAGAAATGGGGGAGGGGGAAGGGACCTCTGAAATAAATAGAGAGAGGAGTGGCGGGGCTGGGGAAGGTAGGTGGGATGGTGATAGGTGAGTGCAGGTAGACAGTGGTGGGGATTGGTCAGTGAGGTGGGAGGAGCAGATAGGTGGGAGAGACATGGGATGAAACTTATTACCAGTTTCAAAATCTCCCCACCCCCGGCTTCATCCCATGACCAACTGACTAACCCCCATCACTGCCCACCTGCACTGACCTCTCATCATCCTACCTACTTTCCCCAGCCCCACCCCTCCTCTCTCTATTTATTTCAGAGCTCACTTCCCCCCAATTTCTGAAGAAGGGACCTGACTTGAAACATCAAATTTCCTGCTCCTTGGATTTGCCTGGCCTGCTGTGCTCCTCCAGCTCCACACTGTGTTATGTGCACTGAGTGTTTTTTTCTCCTGAGGAAGGAAGATAACGCATGCATAGATGGAAGGCCAGGCCATTGGCCACTTGGGCAGGCTGACACTTTTCTGAAGCACAGCACATTAACGTTTTCCTGTTCTTTCCTATAGATACTATTCTCAATCTTGAAATATCTAAAGAAAAATTGACCCAGATTTTGCAGTTGCCTTGACAGCAAAACTGTCAATGGTCACTGTCATTCCGGCTGTGAAACTGTCAGTGTTTCTAACTTCCACATGTGCAGTTAAATGAGGAATTCTAGAAGTTGCTCCCAGTGATTACCCGATTTTCCACATGCAATCCTGCAGTCAGAAATCTTTAGAAGTCCCTGGAAATGATATAAACTTCTCCTTTTGTGCTATGATGTTGCTACAAAAAAGACCTGAAAAAGATCGTTCTTTAATAAGTGAATTGATTAAAACTGGGTTTTTAACTGTATACTGAATCATAGGTACTGCTGATAAACCATTCTGATGCAGAAAATTAAATGTGTTACATTTGTCTAATAATAAATATTATTAATATTTAGGTTTATAACTTATTCCCAGATGGATGTCAAAGTCTTTATTTCACTTTCTATAAAATTTATAAAAAGTGAAGTACATTCAGAGCATTTTACTTCCTGGCCAGCTGTCTGTACGAACTGTTCAATGTGATTGATTGCTTAGTCTGCTTAATCACTTTGGTGCTGCTGAATGCATGAAGGATCCCTTGGCTTTGTGCTGGAATCAAACAAATGTCAGGAAAGGAGAAATCCACATTGTCAGCAGTTTCATTCGAAGTCAGTGACAAGGACCATCACTCGACTGCGAACTGCAAAATCCAGTGGTGCATTTTTCTTGCTGTAAGACCAGTGTCATTTCCAGTAAAGTGGCACCAATGTAGTGTGAAAGCCAATGATACGATGTGAAGAGTAATTATAGAAACGGTACCAGATTAGAAAATTGTCAAGTTTTTAACACTGCAATTCATGGGCCTCCTTTGAATAGAACCTGACTGCTGGTTTTATTTAAACAATAAAGCTTGTCTAAGTTAATTTGCTAAGCAATTTCCTGTTAGATTAAGTTCTTTTAATGGAATACATGAACTTTGCTGAGAAATTTTAAAATCTATTCATTCATTGGTTATTTAAATGTTGCTGATATATTATTTATTCTACTTCTTTGTCCAATATATTATATGTATTTAGAAAACAAGAGCTGATAAAAGAAATAACTTTAAAATTCATTTCTGATTTTCTTTTCATGTGATCATGGGAAAATTCATTTCTAATTTTCTTTTCATTTGATCATGGGAGTTAAATGTGAACCACATTATTGTGCTTCTTAACTCACATCAAGGTCAGACCAGGTAAAGATTGACAGATTTCTTCCACAGTGGACATTTGTGAACCAGAATGGTTTTTACTGCATGGTCACCATTAGTGGTGCTAGTTTTTTATTTCAGATTTACCTTTGTGCCAACTTTTGGATAACTAGCTCTGAAATATTCATTTTCTGTAAAGATACATATACTTTATGGTTAAATCATGTAAAACCAAACAGTGCAAAAGTGTTGATCAATCGGGAAGCAGCACGTTCTATTTAAAATTTGTGATGAGGAGACCCACAAGTGAATGATAGGAGAACATAACACAAAAATGTTGAATGGTGAATGTTTATGACAGCATTTAATCCACAGTTAGGAAAACAAAGGACTGTTTACATTTCACTAGATGTTTCCCACAGTTTTGATTACTTTTCTTATTGATATATTACAGTGCTAATTTGATAATACACAATGCATTAAATTGTCTTGTTGTTCTTTATTGAATTTTCCTGGCCTACATTTGTTGAAAGAAAAAGCTGTCAGTAAGTCAATTTCAGAGATCTGATACCATACCATATATAGAGGTGATAATGCAAAATATGCTTTTTGAATACATTTCTATGGATCATTATATCATCAATATATAAATATATGTTATTGTTTTTTTGACATTTGTTTCTAGGATGGATGATATACAGCTGTGTAAGGAAATAACACGACTTAAGAAAGACCTGCAGAAACTAGTATCAATACCAGGTGAGTGTTTGAATTCCATTGACATGAAAATATAGACCAGTCAAGCAACCATGTTTTCAAATCAAAGCTCACACGCAAAGCAATCAGAACACGGTGATTGAGCATCTTCTTATTCCCATGGGCAAAGACTATTTCCAGTGCAGTTAAAAATTGGATTGATTGCATCAATAAGTGTTTTCGCTTCCACATTTCTGGAATGGACAGATACCGCAGTACCCAATGAGTTTCACAGAATTATTGACTGCTTGTACAAGTTAATTAAACTATTGTTTAAAACCTAACATTCATCAACGTCAATGGTGAAACTAACAACTTGTATTGCCTAATGCTTGCATTCACTATTATTTAGTCATGGTCTCTGTGCTGGAATAATTGCAAACTAAGCATTAGTCTTTGATGTTGGTTTAATTTCCTGAGAATAACAACTAGACACTGATGCCAGTTTACCGTGTGAATGATGTAATGGTTACCAATGACCTATAAGTGTTCTCTGAGTAACCATTATAATCAGGAAAAGCCTTTAGAACATACTCAGGACATTCAGCCCTTTGATTCCATTATTATCCAAAAATCTATTGACATTTTTCTTCAATATGCTCAACGACTTGAGCATTCACAGTTTTCTGTTGCAGAAAATTCCAAAAATTCACAACCCTCATAAATTTCTCCTCCTCTCAGTCCTAAATGACTGACCTCTTATATCTGACACTGTGACTGTTCTAGGTTCTCCTGCCAGGGGAAATATCTTCCCAGCATCTACCCTGTAAAACTTCCTGTAATTTGCATATACTTCAATGAAATCACTTCATGTGCTTCTAAACCCTTGACGGGATAGGCCTAAAGTTCTCAATATTCTGATAGCACAATCCCTCACCTGAGAAATTAGTCTCATGAACCTTTGTTGTACTCCCTCTAGGGCAAGTATATCCTTCCACGAGACCAAAACTGTATGTAGCATTCCAGGTATGATATCACTGAAAATGTATATGATCTTTATGCTCATACTCCAATTACTTTGTAATAAAGGTTAAGATGCAACTTGTTGATTTGTGCATAGTAGCAGCCAGGTTTATTTTTCTTTATTCATTCATGGGATGAGGGCATTGCTGGCTGGGGCAGCATTTATTGCCATCCCTAATTGCCCAGAGGGCAGTTAAGAGTCAACTACATTGCTGTGGGCTTGGAGTCACAATGTAAGCCAGACCAGGTAAGGATGGCAGTTTCCTTCCCTAAAGAACATTAGTGAACCAGATGGGTTTTTCTGACAATTGGCAATGGATTTATGGTCATCATTAGACTCTTAATTCCAGTTATTTATTGAATTCAAATTCCACCATCTGCTGTGGTGGGATTCGAACCAGAACATTATGTAAGGCTCTGGATTAACAGTTTAGTGATAATACCACTAGGCCATCGCCTCCCCCCAAGTGCCAATATTGTTTAATTCTCTCGTCTTTTAAAAAATATTCAAAATTACAAATTTTCAAAGCAGATATCTTTACATTTTCCCACATGATAATCCCTCTGTCATGTTTTCTTTACATGAGCCAAAATTAAAGTTTAAAATTTGCATTCTACTTTCAAAACTAGAAGCACTGTTTTCCTTTCTCAAGAATATATCTATATATCCTTCTGTTTAAGCAAAGGAAAAACGGTTCTCAGAATCCACTCGCCAAGCAATCAACAATCTCCTATCGTGCAGTATAACTAACTTTTTTTCTTAAGTTATTCTTGCAAATTGTCCTGATGAGTGCAAAATGAAAAGTTTTGACAAAAAGTGTCTTGTAATACTCAGGTTTCTCTTTTTGGATAATTTTTCATATTGAACAGATAGAATGCTTTTTCCATATCAAGCTTATAACCTCACCATATAATCCTCCCAGATAAGATAGATGTTAGTTGCTGGATAGCTGTGTACTCTAGCACAGCCACCCGAGCTTTCTTTTTCTCACCTTGGTTCACGAGCTTGTGCAAACCTTTATTGGTGTTTTAATAAGGGGATGAAACAGTTTTATTGAAATAGGTAATGAATTTCATAACCCAAAACCATTTTTGCATTTATTAACTAATTAGCTATGTTAAGTGATGAAACCCATTCCCAGTGTTCTGCGAGAAAGTGACATTCAGAGAACAGACAGTTTTAAGAGTTGTCTGAATAATGATAGGTTGGGAACAGGGGAAGTGCAGTGAGACCTGGGTGCCCTTGTACACTAGCTGCTAAAAGTAAGCATGCAGGTGCAGCAGGCAGTGGAGAAGGCAAATGGTACATTGGCCTTCGTAGCGAGAGGATTCTAATACAGAAGCAGGGATTACTGCAATTGTATAGGACCTTGATGAGATCACAGTAGGAGTATTGTGTACAGTTTTGCTATCATGAGCTGAGGGAGGATGTTCTGGCTTGGGAGAGAGTGCAGTGAAAGTTTCCCAGACTGATTCCTGGGCTGGTACAACTGAAGAGAGACAGGATCAGTTAGGACTTTATTCAATGGAGTTTAGGAGGAAGCGGGGGCATTTCACAGAAATGTACAAAATTCTAAAAGGACTAGACAGGATAGATGCAGGAAGAACATTCCTGATGACAGGGGAGTCCAGGTGTCAAAGACTAAGGATTCAGGATAGGCCATTTAGGACTGAGACTAGGGGTAATTTCTTCATCCACCGAGTGGGGGCCCTGTAGAATTCTCTGCCACAGAAAGCAGTTGAGGCTAAAACATTGAATGTTTTCAAGGAGGATATCGAAATAGTTCTTAGGGATAAAGAAATCAAAGGGCATTGGGTGAAAGTGGGAATGTGAAACTGAGTAGAATAATCAGCCATGATCATATTGAATGGTGGAACAGGCTTGCAGGGACAATTGGCCTATTCCTGTCCCTATTTTCAATGTTTCAATCTACAAGGGATTTGTGCAGTGAGGAATCAGGGTAATACTACAACAGTTGACTAGCCCTGCATAATGAGGGCTCTGGGAAGTCCTGAAAACTGTGGGAGGGCAAGAAAAGAAACAGTTTTCCACTAACAGTTCAGCCCAACTGACAGTCGAGTTTGAAAAACACATTAACAGTTTTTGCCTGATGTATCTGAGCAAAATTAAAGTTCAGGAAAAAAATCCAAGAACTAGTTGTTGCTTGGTGAAGCAAACTGTCAGTGAAAAGCTGGAGTTTATGCTTGTGAATGAGGACTGGACTGTAGTGTTAGAATCCAAGGTGGTGAAGATCCAGAATTGAAGGAACTTGACCGGAACAGGAGCCATTGTTGAGGTGGTCCATGGCACTGTGGCTCCTGAGAAAGAGGTTCAAGGCCAGATCAGCAAAAATGAAGAATTGTAATCCCTTGTGAAGTTTAATTGGATTTGATGATTTACCGTGTCATTAACATCTGGGAGAATATGAAGAAATAAATGGGATCTGTCTTCATTGCATTTGTTTTTTGATGTGCACTGTGGGGTCTATCACAGTCTATTACCCAAGTTTATCATATGTTATTCTGGGATTCAAAACTAAGTTGAACACGTATAGTAGATTGTATTACTGTTCTCTGTTGTATCGTAGTTTTGTTCAAAACTGTGTAATATTCTCTTCGTCAATCCCCTGTTTCACACAATTTGTTTAATTTTAAACATAAAAATTATTGTCCCCCTAGCCAGATTGTGACATCAATTTGGTGGTCTGCTCTAAGATCATAGCAATTACTTGCAGGGTATTTCTGAACATGTGTCCAATCAAGTTGGGTGATTGGTTTTCCAATTTTCACCTCAACCATTTTGTCAGACTGTATAGCCTTGAATTGCTGAATAGTTTTATGAGATTTCAGAAAGTGAGCTGAGATAACTCAAATTGCTATCAAGCTAAAAGCTGAACTGGACATTGTCCTCACCAATACCCCCTGCCAGCTCACTGCAGCCAGTAGGCATCAGTGGGTACTAATTAAAATGGAGTGCCAAGTTATTTGTCAACACCTTAGCTTGGAGCAAGTTATTAATTCTTCGGTCATGCAAAATATTTGAGTTGTTCAAAACAATGCAGTCTTCTGTATGAGTTTGGATTTTGACTATTTTATGTCAGTGGCTTGTTCCAAAGAAGTACAACTGTGTGTGCCATTTGGAAGCCTCCTTTTGTGATGTTTACTTTTCCCTTCCTCTTCTTCTTGATTCTTTTGCATATACAGTCCCAGAAGTGCTGGTGCTCTCTGATATCTGATTCTAGTAGTCATTGGTCAATAGGGTTTCCAGTTCGGAAACAACATATTCCTGAGGTTTAGTTACATGTTCATTGATCTGTCATCACCCTATCTGTCAAATGGGCTTTTGTTTCCCATCTCCAATATTTTTATGACTATAGTGTTCAAAGAAAAGATTTTAAAATCACATTTTTAATGCCCCTTTGACTTTTCTATTGGGTTACTCACAGCAGTGTCCAGGAAACTAACCCTTAATTCTTAGACAGGTTAGGAATTTACTGGAGGGTACTCAGTCATTGTATATAAAGGCTCACAAGTGGGCACTAGCAGACTAATGAACTCAAAATGGCACAACATAGCCTGATCTTGTTTTCAAATGTACTTTAATAGATGTAACAAGACAGTTATTTTAATTTAAAATCCATCTGACTCTATTATATTTTATGCAATTGTGTTTCACAACCTTAGGATATCCCAAAGCACTCTCCAGTCATTTAAATAGTTTCATGAAGTGAATCCAGTGTAGTCACCATTGTAATGTATGAAATACAAAGGCTAATTTTCTGTCTGCAATTTCCCACAAATAGCAATGTGATAATGGCCAGCGAATCTATTGTTTTCTCCATAGTAATGCCTCAGTCAATCAGAATTGAACTGCCAAACCAGTAATCTCTCTTTTCTTCTGTAGTATAAATTGATGTGATCTTTGGACGTCTGGTGTTCTTGCGTTTGTCCTGATGTGTGCAAGATAAGAAGCTTTTGGAACATGAATCTACTGTCAGCAATATTCAAGTTCTGTACTACCATGCAAATGTAGTCTGTTTTTTTAAATGTTGATTGGAGGATAAATATTGATCAGGACAATTCCTCTGCCCTTCTTTAAAATAATGATGTGGAACTTTCACATTCATCAAACAGGACTTCAGTTTAATGTTTTATCCTAAAGATAGCACTTCCACTCATGCAGCAGCCCCTTTATTCTACACTGCACATCACTCTAGCTGTTTGGTCTCAGGTCTTTGGAATGAGATATGCGTTATATTTCAGAGACAAGAGTCTACCAACGGAACCACCACTGATCTTCTGCTTCCTGACTTGAGCATGGTGTTAATTATAGCACACACAGTTCCGTTAATTCCATGCAGATGAGGCATTAAAATGAAGACATTGCTGACCTGTATGCCTCAGCTATTTCTGGAAAAGTGTAGTGAGTTTTTTTTAAAAAAAGCATCTTTCTCTATAAATGCTGACTTAACAGATATTCTAATTTGTAAATCTAGATAAAGACAAATCAAATGAAGATAAACAGAAGGAAGAAGAATTATTACAACAGATCCACAAGCTGGTCGAAACGAGAGATTTTCTCGTGGATGATGTTGAATTTGAAAGGCTGAGGTACAGCATCTTTACTTCAACAAGCTTTTGGAATAGCTTCCAGTGCAGGATAAGGGATCTCTGAGGCTTGAATTATTGAATGTGGTACATTTGTAGATGTGTTGATAATCCTGAAGTTGCTGAACCACTAGTCAAATTGTTCCAAAACAGCTACCATACTGACATCTACCCAACAATATGGAATATGACCCAGGTATGTCCTGTACGTAAAAAGCAGGACAAATCCAACCCGGCCAATTACTGCCCCATCAGTCGCCTCTCGATCATCAGTAAAGTGATGGAAGGTGTCATCAACTGTGCTATCAAGCAGCACCTGCTCAGCAATAACCTGCTCAGTGACGCCCAGTTTGGGTTCTGCCAGGGCCACTCAGCTCCTGACTTCATTACAGCCTTCGTTCAAACATGGACAAAAATGCAGAATTCCAGAAGTGAGGTGAGAGTGACAGCCCTTGACATCAAGGCCACAATCGACCGAGTGTGGCATCAAGAAGCCCTGGCAAATCATGAGGGATACAGTGGTGGTAATACCATTGAATGTCATTGCCTGGGTGTCAGTGGGAATCGGGGAAAACCTGCTTGGAATCATACATGGCATATAGGAAGATGGTTGTGATTGTTAGAGGTCAGTCATCTCAACTTCAGGACATCTCTGCAGGAGTTCCTCAGGGTAGTGTCTTAGGCCCTACCATCTTCAGCTGCTTCATCAATGACCTTCCCTCCATCATAAGGTCAGAAGTTGGGCATTTTTACTGATGATTGTTCAACACTATTCATGACTCCTTAGATACTGAAGCAGTCCATCTCTAAGTGCAGCAAGACCTTGACAATTTCCAGGCTGGACCTGAAAAGTATCAAGTAACATTTGCACCAAGCAAATGCCAGGCAAAGACCATTACCAATATGAGACAATATAACCATCATCCCTTGATATTCAGTGGCATTACCAACACTGCATCTCCCACAATTAATGTCCAGGAGCTTATTATTGGCATGAAACTGGACTAGACAAGTTGTATAAATACAGTGGCTATGAAAGCAGGTAAAAGGCTAGGAATACTGCAGCAAGTAATTCACTTCCTGACTTCCCAAAGACTGTCCACCATCTACAAGGCACAAGTCAGGAGTGTGATGGAATACTCTCCACTTGCCTGGATAGATGCAGTTCCAACAATACTCAAGAAGCTTGATGCCATCCAGGACAAAGTAGCCCACTTGATTGGCATCACATCCACCAACATCCATTCTCTCCACCACGGATGCTCAGTAGCAGCGGTGTGTAACATCTACAAGATGCACTGCAGAAGATCACCAAGGCTCCTTAGGCTGCACTTTCCAAACTATGACCAATTTTACCGAGAAAGACAAGGGCTGCAGATACATGGGAACATCACGACTGTGTGTACTCCACTAAGCCATTCACCACCCTGAGGTGGAAATATATCACCATCCCTTTACTGTTGCTGGGTCAAAAACCTGGAATTCCCTCCATAATGGCATTGTGGGTCAACCCACAGCAGGTGGACTGCAGTGGTTCAAGAAGGCAGCTCACCACCGCCTTCTCAAGGGCAACTAGGGATGGGCAATAAATGCTGGGCAGCCAGTGACACCCATGTCCCATGAGTGAATTAAAAATAGTTCACCTATCCAATATTTGATAAATAGTAACCACTGAATTTTATTGCTTTTATCACAGAGAAAGAGAGGAAGACAAAGAAATGGCTGATTTCCTGCAGGCAAAATTATCAAAGGCCAGCTCCAAAAAAACAAGTAGGTGTTTAATTATCAAGCCACTGATTCTTTTCCACTGGACATTTCACTTCATTGTGGGAAAAGACATGTTCTTTAATCATCTCCAATTTCCCTGTTTTTCCCCATCCCTACCCCACCATTGAACCTGTGTGTTTTTGTACCAGTTAATTCAGGCACAGGTTTGTTACAATTAATGCACATATAAATTGATCACTGCCTCTGAATGCATCTTGGCTCATTATAATAGTTCTACCCTGGGTAAGGAGCTGCATAGGTGAACTTCCTGTGAATATACAAATTTGCATTACTATACAATTCTGCCCAGAATTTTAGGCACAGCAGGAAGCAATTTCATTGTTCTGGTGTTTCGTTATGGTATCTTTTTCATTAAAGTGATATTTTAATGAAGTGTGTATATCCTCAATGGGACCTGCACTGTATTTTTCTCTTTCCATGAATGCTGTTTTATGGCATCTGTGTGAATCATATGAGAAATTGAAATGCTTCCATAACCAAATGTTTTAGTAACACTGCGTATGAAATATGGCAAAATAGTTTCAAATTGAAGTTTATGTCCTTAAAGAAAAAATATGCGTTCTGACTTCTGTGCTTTCCTTAGATTATTTTGCTTGTTGCGATTTGTTTGTGGTAATTTTTGTGTTCTGCTATTTGCTATTGAGAAATGTAGGTGCAAGTTGATATCTAAACATGGGTGCATAATTAAACAGTTCAGAAGTAACATTCCAACACATGCCATCACAAGAAATTCTACCCTTGATTTTGAGAAGAGTCTTTAAAATTGAAGAAGAAATGCAGGGGTCTATTGAAAGAATTCCAGAGAGTAGGGCTGAGCTGACTGCAAATGCCTGTCACAAACAGTAGGGTGAGATAACAAGAAATGGACCCTTCTTCTGAAGAAGGATCTAGGCCTGAAACGTCAGCCTTCCTGCTCCTCTGATGCTGCTTGGCCTGCTGTGTTCATCCAGCTCTACACCTTGTTATCTCAGATTCTCCAGCATCTGCAGTTCCTACTATCTCACAAACACTAGGGTAGTCGGTACGAGTGATACATCAAGGGCCAGAGCTGAAAGCAGTTTGGGATATAGGGTTGAAGGAGGTTGCAGAGAGAGCATGGGGTGTAAGTCATGAATATAATTAAAGACTATGATGAGGATCGAACAATCCACTAGGACAGGGAGGCAATGGCCTAGTGGTATTATCGTTGGACTTGTAAATCCAGAGACTCAGGTATTGTCTTGGGGAGCTGGGTTTGAATCCTGTCACAGCAGGTGGTGGAATTTGAATTAATAAAAATCTGGAATTAAAAGTTTAATGATGATCATGAAACCATTGTCGATTGTTGGAAAAATCTATCTGGTTTACTTATTTCCTTTAACCATCCTTACTGGTTTGATCTTTATATGACTCCAGACCTGCAGAAATGTGGTTGACTCTTAACTGCCTTCTGAGCAATTGTGGATGGGCAACAATTGCTAGCCCAGTCAGTGATGCCCTCATTACATGAATAAATACAAAATATACCCATAGTAACCATTGATGTACTTTGAACTGAAGTCATTGCCGTACTGTAGGGGAAGTGGCAGCTAATTTGTGCGCAGCAAACTGTCACAATATCAGCCATGTGATAATGACTATATTATCTGTATTTGTAATGTTGATTGAGGGTTGGATATGTTAAAGAGACCGGGGATAATTTCCCTACTTTCCTTGGAAATAATATCATAGGATCTCTTACAACCACCCGAGAAGGTGCATGTGGTATTGGTTTAATTTCCCAAAGTAGCTTAGAGGTTGGCAAGGCAGACCCTGGGAGAAACAGCATTAACAAAAACCTGAACAAAGGTATTAGTGGGGTAAGGTGAATTAGGAGACGGGGTTGCAATGTTATGTAAATATAGGCAAGCAGTATTTGTAATGAATATGAAGTGGAGTTTGAAGCTCACTTGTGGCTTGAACTGGATATCAAGGTTTTTCAGATTTGTTCGGCATGCATAAGTGGCTAGGGATGGAGAAAAAAAAATGTGTTACAGCAACTGAAATCATTGGCTTTGATTTTCCAATGTACCAAGATAATTATGAAGCTTGAAGATTGGCTGGCTGATGTTGGAAAGATAACATAAAACCAGAATAGGAGCAGGAGGAGTCTATTTCAGCCCCCTCAGCCTGCTCCACCATTTAATAAGATCATGGCTTAATTCTACTTTCCAACTGTGAATCTCCTTTCAACTTGTTAAGAGAATAAAAGCAGAAAATAAACTTTGAAAATAGAAAACTGAACCAGAAATGGAGTTGATTAAATAAAGATTGGAAATATTAAGGAAGATTTCCATTGCCTCTATTGTGGAGATGATGTGAAGGTGCCGGTGTTGGACTGGGCTGGGCAAGGTCAGAAATCACACGACACCAGGTTATACTCCAACAGGTTTATTTGAAAACACAAGCTTTTGGAGCCTCGGTCCTTCTTCAGGTGTTAGTGAGAGAGGTAGTATCAGATACAGAATTTATAAGTAAAAGATCAAACGTTCACACCACTAAACAAACCTAAGATGCTGTTAAATCTTTAATCAGTTAGAAAGTTTTAATTGATTAATATGTTTTTGTAAATCTCCAAATTCCTTTCAAGTGACAGTCTTGAAAGAACTAAAGGTTTTACCAGTGTATCTGCAAAGAAAAATTCACTGTGTGTGTGTGTGTGTGTGAGAGAGAGAGACAGTGTCTCTATGAGAGAGAATCTGTGTGAGTGTGTGTGTGAGTGTGTTTGTGTGAGTGACTCTGCATTGTTGTGTATCCCAAAGCCCACCTTGGAGAGCGTTTACCTGAAGATCCGAGGCCAAATCCCCTTGCCTGCTGAAGTGTTCCCCCACTGGGAGGGAACATCCATCTCTGGCAATTGTTGCATGGTGCCCATTCATCCGTTCTTGTAGATTCCGCATGGTTTCGCCAATATACCATGCCTCGGGGCATCTTTGCCTGCAGCGTGTAAGATCCACAATGTTGGCCGAGTCACATGAGTATCTTCCGTATACATGGTGGGTGGGGTTCCTACGTGTGATGGTAGTGTCTGAAGAATTATTGTCTGTTTCTGATCACAAGCAACCACTGCCATTCTGAATAGTTGGAATCTCTTCCTGTTTCAAGCTTCATGACATGACAGGCTCCTAGTCCCAATCCAAATCCCAGTTCACAATGTGCCATTTTAGCAGAACCTTCCGCCTGGTTTTGTTCAAGAGCGTGACTGAAGAAGGTCATCAACAGCAAATTGAAAATCCTTTGTGTGGTGACAATCATATTCCCAATTCCACATGAATAATGCTGGTCACTGCTACTCAAGCTTCTCCTCTCCATGTTTGCTCCTCCTGCCCACTCCTGAACATTACCAGTTGTTTCAGCAGCGGGAGTCCGGGAGAAAGCGCGAGGGCAGCCTGGGAAGGTAAGCTTCCACCCAATAAATTTGGGAGTTAACTAATACCCGAGACACTACGCGCGTAGTGTCTCCCACCCTTCCACCTCCTCTAACCTAATAATAACGACTAAGTGTGGTGAGCAGGTAAGCTATTTGCATTTTTTTTCCTCATCTCTTTGTTATCTTTCGGGGTGGTCACCTAGACACCAAATCCTCTGGGAGAGGGTCGGAAGGCAAAGCCGGAGTCTGTTTGAGTATATAACGGAGTAAACTTACTGGTGCAGCGAACACTGCAAAACTAAAAAAAAACTAATTAATTTTAAATAATTATCTAAGTAGAGATGGCAGGCCAGGTGATGTGTTGTAGCTGTGTGATGTGGGAGCTAGCTGATCCCATTGAGAACAGCAGTGACCACATCTGCAGCAAGTGTTGGCTGCTTGAGGAGCTCTGGCTCAAAATTAATGAGCTGGAATCCGAACTCCAAACACTGTGGCACATCCGGGAGGGAGAGAAATACCTGGATGCTGTGTTCCAGGAGGCTGTCACACCTGGTAGATTAACTAATGTTAATTCGATCGGCGGGCAGGGTCAGCAATGTGTGACTGCGAGTGAGGCAGGTAGACGGATCCTGCAGACAGAAACACAGGAGCCGCAGCCCTTGACATTGTCCCACAGGTATGAGGCACTTGCTCCCTGCGTGGATGAGGAACAGGGCTGCAGGAAGGATGAGTCAACTGACCATGGCACCATGGTCCAGGAGGCCATTCAAGAGGGGGGAGCAAAAAGACAGATTATAGTTGTAGGGGATTCCATCATCAGGGGGATAGACAGTATCCTTTGCGAGCAGGATAGAGAATCCTGCATGGTGTGTTGCCTGCCTGGTGCCAGGGTGCGAGACATCTCTGACCGGCTTGAGAGGGTACTAAAGAGGGAGGGGGAGGATCCATTTGTTGTGGTCCACACAGGTACCAACAACATAGGCAGGACTAGGAAAAAAGACCTGTTTCAGGATTATGAAAAGCTAGGAACAAAATTAAAAAACAGGTCTTCTAGGGTCATAATCTCTGGATTGCTGCCCAAGCCACATGCAAATTGGCATAGGGAGGCGAGGATCAGGGAAGTAAACACATGGCTAAAAGAGTGGTGTGGGAAAGAGGGTTTCCTTTTCATAGGGCACTGGCATCAGTTCTGGGACAGGAGGGATCTATATCGCTGGGATGGACTCCACCTGAACAGGGCCGGGTCCAGTGGTCTGGCGAAAAGGGTAAATAGGGTGGTTAATAGGATGTTAAACTAGTAAGTAGGGGGGAAGGGAGAAGTGAGCATAGAGGGAGAATAACAATTAATGTAAGGCAAAGCAGCAGGTTAGCAGGTGACGAGGAAGCTTCAACTCCATTGAAAATTAGGAAAAAAGTTAAAGGGAAGGAGAACTCAAGAGCTGTTAGTAATGGAGGTAATAGGAATAATAATACCTGGGAAGGTAAGCTTTTCAATTATAATTGTCCCATTGGGAACACCCAGCATGGGTTCATGAAGGGTAGGTCATGTTTAACTAACTTGGTGGAATCCTTTGAGGACATTACTTGCATGGTGGACAATGGGGAACCTGTGGATGTTGTGTATCTGGATTTCCAGAAGGCATTTGACAAGGTGCCACACCAAAGGCTGCTACATAAAATAAAGTTGCACGGTATTACAGGTAATGTATTGGCATGTCGAGAGGATTGGTTGACCAGCAGAAAGCTAAGAGTAGGGGTAAATGGGTGTTTTTCTGGTTGGCGGTCAGTGGCTAGTGGTGTGCCTCAGGGATCAGTGTTGGGACCTAAATTGTTTACCATTTACATAGATGATTTGGAGTTGGGGACTAAGTGTGGTGTGTCAAAGTTTGCAGATGACACTAAGGTGAGTGGTAGAGCAAAGTGTGCAGAAGACACTGAAAGTCTGCAGAGGGATATAGATAGTCTAAGTGAGTGGGCAAAGGTCTGGCAGATGGAGTACAATGTTGATAAGTGTGAGGTCATCCATTTTGGTAGGAATAACAGCAAAATGGATTATGTTTTAAAAGATAAAAATTTGCAGCACGCTGCTGTGCAGAGGGACTTGGGTGTCCTTGTGCATGAATCGCTGAAGGTGGGATTGCAGGTGCAGCAGGTAATTAAAAAGGCAAATAGAATTTTGTCTGCCATTGCTCGAGGGATGGAGTTTAAAAACAAGGAGGCTATGCTGCAGCTGTATAGGGTCCTGGTGAGCCCACACCTGGAGTACTGTGTGCAGTTTTGGTCTCCTTACTTGAGAAGAGATATACTAGCACTGGAGGGGGTGCAGAGGAGATTCACTCAGTTGATTCCAGAGTTGAGAGGGTTGGATTATGAGGAGAGGCTGAGTAGACTGGGATTATACTCATTGGAATTCAGAAGAATGAGGGGAGATCTTATAGAAACATATTATGAAGGGAATAGATAAGGTGGAGGCAGGGAGGTTGTTTCCGCTAGCAGGTGAAACTAGGACTAGAGGGCATCGCTTCAAAATAAAGGGAAGCAGATGTAGGACTGAGGTCAGGAGGAACTTCTTCACCCAAAGGGTTGTGAATCTGTGGAATTCCCTGCCCAGTGAAGCGGTTGAAGCTACCTCACACAAGGCTAGATAAATTTTTGAACAGTAAAGGAATAAAGGGTTATGGTGAGTGGGCGGGTAAGTGGAGCTGAGTCTCAAAAAGATCGGGGCAGGCTCGAGGGGCCAGATGGCCCACTCCTGCTCCTAGTTCTTATGTTCTTATGTCAATTACTTAGGGGATACAGGTTCAAGGTCCGGTGGGGAGTGGGGCGGGGTGGGGGGGTGGCGGGGGCAAGTTTAAAAGAGATTTTCAAGGATGTTTTTCACACAAAATGTGGTGAGTGCCTGGAATGTGCTGCCAGAGGTGGTGGTGGGAGCAGACACAGTAGCAGCATTCAAGAAGCACCTGGACGAATACATGAATGGGAAGGGAATAGAAGGATATGAATCCTGTAAGTGAAGACAGTTTTTAATATGGAAGGGCAACATGTGTCAGTGCAGGCTTGGAGGGCCTGCTTCATAGGAGCACTATAAAACTAAGTATGACACTGAATCACATAAACAGATATTAGGTCAAGTGACCAAAATCTTAGTTAGATCGGATTTTATAGTGTCTCAAAGGAGGAAAGTGAAGTAGAGAGGTGAAGAGTTTCAGGGAGGGAATTCCAAAGCTTGGAGCCTATGCAACTGAAGATACCACCACCAATAGAGGAGTGGTTACAATTGGGGATGCACAAGACATAGAATTGGAGAAGAGCGGAGATCTTGGAGGATTGCAGAGTTCAAGGAGATTGCAGAGATAGGGAGGGGTAAGGTTTTGCAGGGACTTGAAAACAAGGATGAGAATTTTTGAAACAAGATATTGCTTGTTTGGGAGCCAATGAACGTCAGCAAAGGGTGATAGGGAATGACATTTAGTACAAATTGAGATCTAGGCAGCAGAGTTTTGTTGCTTATGGATGTTTCAGTGTAAGAGATGAACAAGGAGAGTGAGTCAACTCCATATTCTTGCCTCCGGTTTATGAAGTGGATATCATTTCAGTAGAATTTTGATAAATGGAATGTCTTTTTGATACAGTCTTCGGAGAGTACCACTTAAACCAAGCCAAGTGGCTCTTCCATATCCACCCAGTTCCAATCTTTAATGTAGATTGATTATAAAATGAGTCCAAACACAGTATGTTTTGAGACGACCTTTCAACTTGGTTTGTTTGTTAGTGGATTTGAAACCAGCTATTTCACACCATGACAAGCACATCACTAATTAAAACAGCTATACACATTTAGCAGTTATTAGAGAAAGGCAATATTCTAGTACCAGGAAAGAATGAATTTCTGCGGACTGTAGCTGTTTGTATAACTGATCCAATTGCCAGCAACTTCAAACTCTCATGTATTAAAAGTTCTGCTCATCTAAATCATTCATAAGTGATTTGGTGGTTTTGTCTGGGATTCAGATTCGATGAACAAAAATACTTCTTTGTCCTTTTTGGAGAATGGCTGGTCACTGGAGTTTTATAGAATAGCTGTCATCTTGAGTAATCAGAGATACTTACACAGTATTGGAGGTCACCTATGAAGATTCATATGGGATAGCTGAACAGAATGCAAATCCACTCCTTAAATGAATCATAGAATCCCTACAGTCTGCAAACAGGCCATTCAGCCCAACACCACTCCTCCAAAGAGCATCCCACCCAAATCCATCCCCCTTTCCTATATTTCCCATGGATACCACATCTAACCGACACTTCCCTGGGCCCTACAGGACAATTTAGCATGGCCTATCCATCTAACTTGCACATTTTTGGACTGTGGGAGGAAACCAGGGCACCCAGATAAGGGGAGAATATGCAAACTCCACACAGACAGTTGCCTGAGGGTAGAATCAAACTTGGGTCCCTGACACTTTGAGGCAGCAGTGCTAACCACTGAGCCATCATGCTGCCCCACGCTTAGGTAGTGTACAATGAACACCTGAAAATACACTGTGATTCTGTATGCTGGGTCAACACACTATGCTTTCAATATAGGGAACATGGACAAATGAACGTACATAAAATAGGGGCAGAAGTAGACCATTTGGCCCCTCAAGCCTGTTTCACCATTCAATAAGATCATGCCTGATCTGTCTGTGTTTTGAGTTTCACATTCCCGCCGAACCAGACATTGTTGGATTTCCTGGCCTAACAAGAATCTGTCTACCTTTGCCTTAAGAGCATTCAATGGCTTCACCTCCACTGCCTTCTAAGGCACAGAGTTCCAAAGTGGAACAATTTTGAGAGAAAAATAATTCTTCTCATTTCTGTCCAAAATGTGTGAACCCTAATTTTTAAACAGTGTCTCCTTGTTCTGGACTGATCCACAAGAGGAAACATTCTTTACTTCAATCACGGCACCCTCTCCTTTGGAAAGAAGCCCAGCCTATCCATCCTATCGTTGTAAGACAACCCACTCATTTCAGGTAACAATTTAGTAAACCTCATTTCAACTGTCCCCAGTGGATTTACAGCCTTTACTAAGTTAAAAGACCAAACTGTGTACAATATTTGAGATGTGGCCTCACCGATGCTCTGTATAACTGAAGTGTGAAGTCTTACTTTATGTTCAATCTCTTTCATAATAAAAGATATCATCCCATTGACCTTGAGGATTTAATCTCAGGAAGGAGGCTGGTTTCCCATCAGACCATCCTTGTAAGGCTCAAGCTGCCTTCTAAAGTCAAGGTCCTTTCCCTCCTTTTCTTAACTAGCAGGAGAAAATGTGATGTGTGACTTAGAGGTAGTGGTTGCACTCACATCTGTCTGGTGCCCTTATCACTCTCAGTGGTAGAGGCACAAGTTTAGAGGCAGCAATGAAGAAGCCTTGGTAAATTGCTGCAGTGCCCCTTGTCAGTAGTCCACACCGCAGGTATGTTGCATTGGTGGTGGAGGCAGTGAATGTTATTGGATGGGATGCAATGTGGGCTGTTATGTGAATGGTGTTGAGCTTCTTGAGTATCGTTTGGAGCCATACTAATGGATGGGTCAGGAGTATTCCTTCACACTTCTGACTTATGTGTTGTAAATGATAGATAGGCTTCGGGAAAAGATTCCTGATTTTGCCTGAAGTTGATGCTCTATCCAGTAAGCAGAAAACAATTGGGCCTGTTTTCTTGCCAAATTCGTAAAACTAAAGGAGTGTGTCCCTTAGTGCCATCAACTGAATGGGACCTGGCAACTGAAGAGTTGGCAGCAGTGGCACAGTGTAAAATATCTTAATTCACACATTTGCCAGGAAAACTGGAGAATTAACAGTTTGTGATTATGAGTTTTATTTGTGTTTGAACTGTCTGATCAATGCTTCCAGAGCAACTGGGAAAAATGTAAGGCTTTGGAAAGTGGAGCTTGTTTCAAGTCAGCATTTCTGTTCATGCTGTCAGAGTGGAGAAATGTTCAAGCAGCATTTAAATCATCACCTGTATCCACCCTTTAAAATCCTGATCTGTCCTCTAGATTTTCAAGATTTTAAAATGCAATCTGCTCAATACTTTCTGCTCCTTCCCCAGCACAATGAATATTAAATTAGTAAACTTACACCCACAGTTCTTGCAAACTCATCCAGATCATCAATGAATAATGTTCTGGATACACTAATGAAAACACACAATTAAATTGCCATTAATTCTGCAGTACCGAGCTCACAAAGTTGACAAAACCAACAAATATAAAAAGCCCGGTTTCCATTCAGTGACGGTGAGAGAGTCATTTAATTTTCCCGTCTGCTATTGCCTTGTACTGGTGGCTCTGCAAACTTGTTCAATCAGTTCAGTCCATCAATATAAAAACAGAAAATGCTGGAAGCACTCAGCAGGGTCAGGCAGCACCAGTGGAGAGAAGAACAAAGAGTTCTGAAACTTTGCTTCTGCTTCAGTACATGAATGAATAAAAAATAATCAGTTAATTGGATTCCACAACAGGATTCTAATTATTCATTCTTTCTTTTGCATGTTCTCTAGCATTGGAGACCAATGTTGAAAATAAATACAAGTGTAGAAGGTTAGGTATTTCTGAAGCTGCATTAAGTAAGCCGGAGTTAAGCAGATGTATATACAAGCAGGAGAGCAATGCACAGACTTTGGACTCTACTTCAGTTAACTATTCCCTACTCATATCTCTAACTGTGTAGCTGATAATGTCTTGTGGAATCTACCTACACCTTTTTATATCCTCCTTACAAGAGAGGAACAAAAATGCAATACACTCCCAAAACACAAGACAAATAAAAGAAGCTCATTAAGATTGCCTGCAAAGTTATCTGATTGGATGCCATGCATACACTGCATAATACTTAGAATCCTGTGAAGCAACTCACTACAGAAATGTTACAAAAACTGCAGGTGAAGTCAATTTTTTGGATGATGTCTCACAAATTGTTTTTGCGACCTTTGGAGATTTGGAAGAATTATGCTGCCAAGCCTACTGATCCTGAACCGACAAATCGAGAGGTTGTAGCAGCTGTGTTTAGATGAATTAAGATGGATGGTAATAAGGATTGGCATGGAATGGAACTTAATTCCCTCTTGATGCCACGGCTGATTGTTGTGCGCTATCTTGTCTCTGAGTAGGAAGTGGAGTTGATTACTGAGATCGTACCCAACTGAGAAAAGGTGCTTGAATTTGGAACAATTAATGGCATCTTGGCATTTTGAAATCCAAACAGAGTAACATTACATTTCAAAATGATGTAATTTTTAACATTAGCCAACTGCTTCAGTTTTCCTTTTTAAATTCTTTACCTTTGTCTTAAAATGTTATAAAGCAGTCTGTTCTACCGGACATGTGAAATTTATTTAAATTATCAATTTCTCAAATGTGACAATTAGTTATGTGAAACAATTAAGGGTACTGTCGTGGATTTCCCGTTCGTTAAAATCATTTTTCACCCTCATTGCATCAATTAAAACTTGACAACAATTTTTATCTACATGGCACCATTCATGAATGTGAGAAAGAGGAATTGTGTAAGGATTGACTGTAGGCATCAGTTCAAAGGATTCTGTTAGAAGTACAGCAATAGTAAAAGGATGGTAAAAGGAGGAGTAGGGCTGATTAAAGATGAAAAAGGGCATTTACATGGCATTAATGAATACTTTGCACCTGTATATACTCACGAGGCAGATGCTGCCCCATCTGTGATCTCAGAGGAGAAAACTCAGTCACTTGAAGGTGTTAAAGTTATAGAGTCATCGAGTCATTGAGTCCTACAGCATGGAGACAGGCCCTTTGGCCCAAACAGGTCCAAGCCAACCAAAATGTCCATCCATGTTAATCCAATTTCCCTGCACTTGGCCCATATCCTTTTAACCCTTTCCTATAAGGTTTTGGAGTAGATTTGTAGCTCAGGTTGTGGGTGTTGAGGTTGGTTGGCTCGCTGAGCTGGTTTGTTGACACACTCATCACACTACCCTACATCAGGAACACATCGGAACTAACCACAAGACTCCTACGACCGCTGGGCATCAGAGTGGCGCACAAGCCCACATCAACCCTACGACAACTATTCACCCGAACTAAAGACCCACTCCCCACCATGGACAGGACCAATGTCATCTATAAGATTGCCTGCAGAGACTGTGAGTAACACTACATCAGACAAACAGGAAGGAAACTAACAACAAGGGTACACGAACACCAACTGGCTACAAAAAGACATGACCAATACTCACTCATCTCAATCCACATGGATAAGGAGAACCACCAATTCAACTGGGACAACACCAAAATCCTGGGACAAGCTAAGCAGAGACAGGCATGGGAATTCCTAGAAGACTGGCACTCCACGAAGAAAGCCATTAATAAACACATAGAACTCGACCCCATATACACTCCACTACGAAGGAAAACCGGAAGTGAGGCAATCCAGTTCAACGGACTCCAGAGTTTAAAAACCAGGTGGGAAAACACACCGACACTTCATCAGAGGTTGCACTGATGATGTTATCAAGCAGGGTAATGAAACATCTGCGGAGCAACAAACCAGCTCGGCGAGTCAAGCAACCTCAAAACCCTTTCCTATCCATGTATTCATCCAAATGCCTTTTAAATGTTGTTAATGTACCCGCCTCAACCACTTCTGCTGGCAGCTCATTCCACATGTGTACTGCCCTCTGTGTAAAAATGTTGCCCCTCAGGTTCCCATTTATTCTTTCCCCTCTTACCTTAAACTGATGCCCTCTAGTCCTCAATTCCCCAACCCCGGAAAAAAGACTGAGTGCATTCACCCTACCCTTGCCTCTCATGATCTTACACACTTTTACACCCCCCCCTCAGTCTCCTATGCTCTAAAGAAAAAAGTCCCAGTTTGTCCAACCTTTCCCTATAACTCAGTCCCTTGAGTCCTGGCAACATCCTTGTAAATTTCTTCTGCACTCTTTCCAGTTTAATAACATCCTTCCTATAGCAAGGTGACCAAAAGTGAACACAATACTCCAAATGCGGCCTCACCAACGTCCTGTACAAGTGCAACATAACTTCCCAACCTCTGTACTCAATGTCCTGACTGATAAAGGTCAGTGTGTCAAACTCCTTCTTCACTGCCCTGTCTACCTGTGACCCCACTTTCAGAGAACCCGTGCACCTGAACTCCAAGGTCCCTCTGTTCCACTACACTACTTAAGGCCCGACCGTTCCCATGAAACTCCTACCTTGATGTGACTTTCCAAAGTGCAACACCTCACACTTAATTATATTAAACTTCGTTTGCCATTTCTCGGCCCACTTCCCCAGCTGATCAAGATCCTGCTGCAATTTCTGATAACCTTCCTCACTGTCTACTCCCACCTATTTTAATGTTATCCGCAAACTTGTTAATCATGCCTTGGACATTCTCAACCAAATCATCGATATAGATAACAAACAGCAATGGGCCCAGCACCAACCTCTGAGGCACTAGGGACAAGCCTGTCGTCCAACAAGCATCCTTCCACTATGACTCTCTGCTTCCTACCATGAAGCCAATTGTGTATCCAATTTGCCAGTTCTCCCTGGATTCTATGTGATCTAATCTTCCAGAGCAGCCTCCCATGTGGAACCTTATCAAAGGCCTTACTGAAATGCATATAGACTACATCTACTGCCGTGCCCTCATCAACCTTCCTGGTCACTTCATCAAAAAACTCTAACAAATTTGTGAGGCATGATCTCCCACCCACAAAGCCATGCTGACTATTCCTAATCAAACCCTGTCTTTCCAAATGCATGTATGTCTTATCCCTCAGAATCTTCTCAAGTAACTTACCTATCACAGATGTTAAGCCTACTGGTGAATAGTTCCCAGGTTTTCCTTTGCAGCCCTTCTTGAATAAGGGCACAACATTTGCTACCCTCCAGTCTTCCGGGAACTCACACGTTGCTAACGATGATGTAAATATATCAGCCATGGACCCCACAATTTCTTCTCTAGCCTCTTGCAGGGTTCTTGGATTTATCTGGTCAAGACCAGGAGATTTATCCACCATTTAAAGTTGATAAGGAGGAGGATTTGGATAAGCTGTCGATAATTAAATCCAATAAGGCACTGGACGAGATGAGATGTATCCCATGATATTGAATGAAATGAGAACAGAAATTGCAGAAGCACTGGCAATTAACTTTAAATCTTCCCTGGATTCAAGAGTGTGTCAGAGGAGTGGACAATTGCAAACATTACACCCTTGGCTGAGGGGCGACCTGATAGAAGTATGTAAAATTATGAAAGGAATGGATGGGGTAGATAGTCTGAGTCTTTTTCCCAGGGTGGAAATGTCAGCTACTAGAGGGCATAGATTTAAGGTGAGAGGGGAAAGTTTAAAGGAGATGTGAGAAAAAAGTCTTTTTCACAGAGGGCAGTAGATGCCTGGAATGCGCTGCCAAAGGAGGTGGTAGAAGCAGATATGATTGCAATATTTAAGAGGCTTTTAGACAAATAAATGAACAGGCAGCGAATAGAAGGATATGGACCATTTGCAGGCAGATGGGATTAAGTTTAGAATGGCATCATGTTTGGCACAGACATTGTGGGCCATAGGGCCTGTTCCTGTGCTGTACTGTTCCATGTTCATGTATATGGCACAATTCAAGATGTGAAAGAGAGAGGAATGACCAATTCTAAGGATTCCATTAACAGTGGGAAGAAATGTGGTGGTATTGGTGGGTAGACTCAGCAAGAGAGTCCCTGCATGCTAGAGGCTGAGGATTATTTCAAGGCTTTATTTGCAACACTTTTGTGACGGCTGCTCTAAGTATTCTAAGATGAGTGTAAATTCCTTCCAATTGTTGAACCTGATCTGGGGATAATTTTCTTGCCATTATTTGGAACTCACTATTGACGTGTGTACTTTCAGTCTGGAACTCTGAGATCTGCAGCAGTGTCGGGTAAACCTGCAAAACATTTGTCCATTAGTATTTACTGTCTGTAATTGCCGCAGTTGTGTTTCTGATTGCTTTTAGTTTGAAGCTAACCTTTTTGGTGGTGATGTTAAAACAATGCTCAATGATGCTTGGTGACACCGTTGTGCTTTTAGAGTGCGTTGTATAGCTCAATTTGTTCAACTGGGTCAAGTGTAAATGATCAATATATATTCAATTTTGCTTCGGAGTACTACTCTAAATTTAGATCCAAAATAGGAGCACTTTTTATTTCAGCTTCTCAGCCAGCTTTAGTTTCATGCTGTAATTTCCAGTTCACAGCTGTTAGCTTCTTCAGAGAAGAAGACAGGTGAATATGAGAATGCTATTTCTGATTCTAGCTCAGTGATGTATTTAACTGAGAGATATTGGGTTGAATTTTCTCATTTTCTCTTGTATTATCACTGTGAAAGTAAAGTGGGATTATGATAAAGATTGACAGCCAGCACAAAGGGAAACCCCAACGTCTTCTGTAAGTACACCAACAGTAAAAAGGGTGGCTAAAGGAGGGATAGGACTGCTTAGGGACCAAGAATAGCATTTGCACTGCAGGCATAACTGAGGTATTAAATGAATACTTTGCATCTGTGTTTACCCATGATGCAGTTGCTGCCCAGTCTGTGGTGACAGAGAAGGAAACTCAATCACTGGATGGGTTTAAAGTTAATAAGGGAGTGGTATTGAATAAGCTGTGAGTATTTAAATTGGATAAGGCACTGCACTGGGTGAGATCTGTCCTAGGATATTGAAGGAAATTACAGAGGCACTGGCAATTAACTTTAAATCTTCCCTGAATTCAAGGGCGTGTCAGAGAAGTGGACAATTGCAAACGTTACACCCTTGTTCATAAATGGTTGTAAAGTTGGTCCAGCAATTACAGACTAGTCAGTTTAACTTCTGTGGTGGTGAAACTTCCAGAAACAATTATTCAGGATAGATTAATAGTTACATGGAAAAATGTGGATTGATTTGGGAGAGTCAGCACAGATTTGTTCTGGGAATATCACGTCAAACTAATTTTCTGGAGATTTTTGAAGAGACAACTGAAAGGGTTGATGAAGGGAGGGATGTTGATGTGGAATGCAGTTCCAAAAGATGTTTAATACACTGCCATGCAACAGACTGGTGAGGAAAGCTTTAGAATAATAGGGACAGTACCAATGTGGTAACTGAAATAACTCCCCAAAGACTGGTATCCCATCACCAAGTCACCCTTCATTTACACACAGAGAGTCCTTGACACTTATCCAGCTCCCTCAGAGTGAGCAGAATCACTAACACTCCCTGTTGATATCTGTCAGCCGGGGCTCCCTGATTGAACCAGATTAACAACCCAATCAGAGAACTCATATTCTATGAGGTCCACCTGGCTGACATCGTTACAATCACTACATCCCTCCCCCTCAGGGTCTGAGGACTTAGGCCAGTCCTTTTTTTTGTAGCTCCTCTCACTGTGTTTTAGCATTGGGTCAGATTCCTCCAACTCTGCCTCTGATCCAAGTGGCTGTGTAACGCACAGTAGTTTGCCTCTTGCAATGGAATGTCTCGGAAGAAATTCATTCCCTTCTTCAGGCAGCAAAGGCATTGAGGCAGTGACATCTGGCATGTCTATTTCTGATTCTGAAGTATCTTCAATGCTTGATGGTCAGGGAGAACGCACGTGTTCTGGAACATTCAGAAAAGCAGTCAAGGAGCCGGGCACATTTCCCTCCCACACTGTTTACGAGTTTGCAACATTCATATGATTCGCGTGCTTGTTCAGGACCATCACACTGTTATATGTCACTAGACCCCACCTTGTGTCGACCATGCCTCTTACCCATGCAGCACCAATCCCATGGTTCCTACACCAAATTTCGACCCTTGAAGTAAACGTTCTCTCTCATTTAGCAGAGTCTTGTGTCCGGTAATGGCGTTCCTGATGCTGTTTCACCCTCCTCCCAGGTCTGGGAAGATCAGATTTAACCTGATGTGGAGTCTTCTCCCCATTTGTGACTCTGCTGGAGCTATCCCTGAAGTTGCATGAGGGCTGTTCCTATAATCAAATGGGAACTAAACAGTTTGGTACCTAGTGAAGCTGTAGGCTGTTTCTAACTGCAATTGCAAGTACGCATAGCGCATGACCAGCTCCTTGAAGGACAGCACCCCCCATCGCTGCCCTGTGTATAAATCCTTCATGTGAGGGATTGGGTATTTAGCCAGCTGCGAAAAGTGTTTTACTGTTTGTTTAAAATCCTGACAAAGGCAAATTGTCATGTTGGTCTTCGCAATCGGTCTGACTGCTACTGCCCATGCCACACACTGGACTGCTTTGATATTTCCTTCGCTTTCCAGCTTTCTGATTTCTATCTCTACTTTTGCCCGTAAGGTTAATGGCACTGGGTAGGCCTTGTGGAATCATGGAATTGCTTTCTGGTCAGCATGCAAGGTGGCCTCGGCTCCTTTGATAGACCCTAGACCTTCCTGAAAAACTTTTGAGTATTGAATTAGGACTTCACTCAGGCAGCCATTTTCTAATTGAAAAACGTTGAACCAATCCAGATGAATCTTTCTCAATCGATTTCACCTCATCGGGCTCGGGCCCGAGCCTTTTACTACAATCTGTGGTAATTGAACCAGCTGCTTCTCATAAGAGACCGAAACCAAAGTTGTACCCTTAATCTGTAAAGGTTCCCCAGTGTAGGTTCGCAGTTAACCAAGGTCTTGTGCAAACTTAAGTGTTGGAGTCAAGAGCGAATTTTGGTAAAGACTGGTTCTGTGATCACTGAAAAGGCTGTGCTGGTATTGGCCTCCATTAGAACTGGTGACCATTTAACTTGACGTTTATTTTGATTGGTTCTGATTTGGATGTTGCTAAGCGATTTAACTGTTCCAAACCAAATGTCGGCAGACTTTCCAGGATGTGCACTCTCCTGGATACTGGCTATGAGTTCTCTTACTCAGTTTTGGTCTAGTGGGGCCCTTTTGCTCTCTCAAGTCCACATACTGGCAGCAACTACATTGGCTTGCTGGCCCGGATCCTGAAGAAAATTTTAATCATTTGGCCGAGGCTTGGCTTTGGTTTGGGGTTTTGCCGTGGGCTGATCTAAGAGTCCCTCTGTTCAGGATATGTCCTGAGTGTGGCTATGCAATTGCCTCCACTCAGAGTAGTGTCCTCCAAGCTCAGTCAGACTGACGAGGCTGTCCACTTCCATCAGGATACCCTGCAAATCGCATGCTCCACTTGGCACATTTTTCAATGTTAAAGCCAGTTATAGTTCCTGTTTGAAGTCCAGTTTGGCTTCAGCTAGTCGATGCTTTTGCATGGTTACATCATTAATCTCACATACCAAACGGTCTGTCAGCATCTTATTAAGGGTTAAACCAAAGTCACATGCCTCTGCCAACCATCTTCACCTAGTAAAAAACCCCGATTCCGATTCCCTGGGTTCTCGAACTGCCAAGTAAAAACAATAGCGACTCAGTATAAGAGGAGGCATGGTGTCATAATATTCCATAACTAAATCCATCAACTCTTGAAAGGTTTTAGTATCTGGTGCCTCAGGGAAAGTTAAACTCCAGTAACTGTAAGCTTCGTTTCATTCAGTCTGATTTACTTGCTTACTTAGTGGGACTTGTTTTACACTAATGATGAAATGTGGCTTACCATGTGACATGGTTTATTATCATTGAAAAATCAGATAAAACATATACAACTTTACAAAACCAGTCTTTCCCTCTAAATACTGAGTAACCTTGCAGTTCTTAAATGTCTATGCCTACACACTAGTTTAAAGTCTGCTTTGGGAGTGCAAGATGTTAAAAATATATATGACCCCAATTACAGCTGGTCAAACTGGAGTTGGGGCTGTTTTTCCTGCTCCCCAGGTTCCTACTACTTGGTGCTGATGTTCTCTGGAGTGTCTATGAGACCCCTCTGATTTGAGTAGCTTCTTTTAACTAGTTATCCAGGTCATTTCCGAGTACAGTGGTTTAGCAGTAGTTTGATGTTACAATGTAATTAACATAATTTAAGTTGAATTTCTATCTCAGGACGGGTATTACAAAACACAGCTGTCTGAAAAATAGTTCTGCTGAAACTCAGTTCTATTGTTCCACCCGAAGCTTTGCAGGATTGTTTCAACAACAACCCATTCAATAGTCAATCAAGGTGAATGGCTTGCATCTCTGTCTGGCTTGATTCAATTTCACAGTGAATGCTGTGAGCTTTCTGGCTTAATATCTCAGTTTCACTGTCTCATTAACACCATTTCAATATAATCCATCAAGGTAAATCAGTTTGCATACCTATCTGTCTGGCCTGATCCACTTCCCAGCATGCTGTTCTGTTGGCCGGATTTCCCAGCATGCCATTCAGTTGACCAATATTGCTTTCAGTGTCCCAAAAGAGCTGTTATTTTATTTAAAAGGGACATTCCACTACCCACGTAACTGAAAAAACTCTGGGTCCATAAGCTGTCAGGAGAATTACCTATTGGTTTTCATCTGGCCCAATGTCACTTGCCTGGAAGAAATAATGCATTCTTTCCACACACTGGGCACAGTCTTCAACGGCAGGACCGAATGAGGTAAGCTTCCCAAAAAACAACACAATGCCAGAAATGCTTAGCCCAACCCAAAGACAACAGTTGCAAGCGAATTTCTTCTAGAATGTGCTTTTCTCTTGTTGCAACTGAATTAGCTTCACAGAGGCCGATATCCTGTCACCAAGTCACCCTTTATTTACACATGGAGAGTCCTTGACACTGATTCAGCTCCTTCAGACCCAGCTTTCAGTGTTTACAGAACCTCTGACACCTCAGGTGGCATGGTGGCACAGTGGTCAGCACTGCTGCCTCACAGCTTCAGGGACCTGGGTTTGATTTCAGCCTCAGGCAACTGCCTGTGTGGAATTTGTACATTCTCCCCATGTCTGTGCAGGTTTCTTCTGGGTGCTTCAGTTTCCTCCCTCAGACCAAAGACGTACAGGTTGGGTGGATCGCCCATAGTATCCAAGGATGTATAGGCTAGGTCGATTAGCCATAGGGGGTGGGTCTGGGTGGGCTACTCTTTGGAGGGGTTGGTGTGAACTTGATGGGCTGAATGGCCTGCTTCCACACTGTAGGGATTCTATGATATCCTGATAGCCAGACGTCCCTAATTGGACCAAGTTAATAGCCCAATCAGGGAACTCATATTCTATGGGATCCACCAAGCTGACCTCATTACAATCACTATGATAATAAAATTGCCCAATTGGTAGGAAAGAGAGAGTAATGGTCAATGGATATTTTTCAGGCTGGAGGAAAATTTTAAGTGGAGTTCCTCAGGGGGCAGTATTGAGACCCTTGGATTTTAAGTTCTTACTATTAACAACCTGGCATTTCTGTCAGACATTTGAGACATAATCTAAATGAAATTTTGTAATACTTTGCATCTCATTCTATTGGACTTTATTAGCTATGTTGGACTTGAGAAAACATTCTTCAGATTAGAGAAGAGGTTACTTGTGAAACCTTTCAATGTTTGATTTTGATTGGAAAATTATAGTGTTCCAAATCTAGTAGCCTCATGACCATACAGTCATAGAGCCATTGAACTGTACCACATGGAAACAAACCTATTGGTCCAATTCGTCCATGCCAATCAGATATCCTAAGTTCATCTAGACCTATTTGCCAGCATTTGGCCCATTTCCCTCTAAAACCTTCCTATTCGTATACCCATCCAGATACCTTTAAAATGTTGTCATTGTACCAGCCTCCACCACTTCTTCTAGCAGCTCATTCCACACACACACCACCCTCTGTGTGAAAAAGTTGCTCCTTAGGTCCCTGTTAAATCTTTCCCCTATCACCTTAGACCTATATGCCCTCTAGTTTTGGACTCCTCTACCTTGGGGAAAAAAAACCTTGGATATTCACCCTATCTGTGCCCGTCATGATTTTATAAGCCTCTATAAGGTCACCCCTCAGCCTCCAATGCTCCAGGGAAAATAGCCCCAGCCTATTCAGCCTCTCCCTATAGCTCAGAATCTCCAACCCTGGCAGCATTCTTGTAAATCTTTTCTGAACTCTTTCAAGTCTCACAACATCCTTCCTATTAGAAGGGAGACCAAGACTGAACACAATATTCCAATAGTGGCCGAACCAAAAACTGGGTTTGGAATTTTCTCAGACTGTGGAACTGAGTCCTGTACAATGGCTTTCTTTGTGACTTTCTTTGATTAATGTGATAAAAGATAATTAGTTTGTAGCTCACAGAACAGCAGAGCACCACAGGCCCTCATAACTGTTGTATAAGGGTTATAACTGTTTGAAGGAATTAATGTTCATGAGCTCTCCTGTTGATGTCACACACAGCCTATGGATCAAGACAGTGACTTCTCCATGTTGTTTTCATTGAGACAAAATGTATTGTATACAGCCTCTGAGAGTCTGAGTAATTATACTGAGTAATTATCCGAGTTGTAGTTATTGCTATTATGCAGTATACCAACTTGTTAGCTAAAAAAAGCCTCTTCTTTAAAGGCTGTATGATGGTATCCTCTATCTGATCATTAGACAAGATTTAGACAAAAATAGACAAAGGAGGATTGATGACAATGAACTACCTCAAACAGTACTTACTTCTGTTACAACCAAAGTTGGAGGTGTGTTTTGCCTGTCTCTAGACCTACCACTCCACTGATCACAACATAAGCTTAAGTGCTTTATCCAGTTACTGACATACTCAGTTATATACTTAGGTCTAGAATAAAAGAACCATCAATCAGGTTTCTTTAATGAAGACCAAAATTATTGTTTTATTTTGGAAAACATCACAGAGAAGTAAAGCTGATGAATGCATCATTTGAAATAGGGAGATATAAATAATTACACATCTAAATAACACAGATACAACATTCAAACACACACAGCCCAATTAAGAGGAAAAAAAAAACCTAGTCTGCAGAGATTAATTTAGAAAACAACATTTTGGCCAATAATTGTTAATGGGAATAATTATTGATGGGAAAAGGATAAGGTATGAAATGTTCAAGATGGCTTTCAGTCGGCACGTTGGCACACAAGAGACAGAGGTCACTAAATACAGGCAGTTGTCACTGAGACTTTTGTAAATGCAATTTGTTAGGAATTGTCAAAAATTCAATGCCTTTTCAGCAGAACAGCAAGCTCAGTTTTTCAGATCTCACACTGAAATTTTCAAAATGGTTTTCTCAGAAAGGCAGACACAGGCGGGTAGCCTTTCCCTGTCAGCAAGCTTTCTCCCAACTGAACTCCAGACAAAGTCCAAATAATTCTTAATTCCTGACAGAAATAAGCCCATGAATGTGTTTTCCAGTGAATTAGTCCAAGCAATTAGCTTAAGCCATGTAACCACCAAGAACTGTCTTTTTAAAAAGTGTTCCATTGCCGTTTTAGAGACCCTTTCTAAAAGAAACAGTTTGGGTGTCTCTCCAGCCTTTTCAAATCAATCAATATCCATAATGCTTTAACTATAAAAATACAGAACAAAACTTCATAAAACACTGGAACACACATTGGCAAAGGTGGCAGATACCAGAAGGTGCCCGTACTGGTAATCAGAGTAACACTACAATAACCATTTTGAGCAGAAACATTGAAAATTTATAAGTTTAATAGCACAGTTTTTTAAAAATTGACTTATCTAATACTACAGTGATTCTTGCAAGTAAGGAGTGCCTCAATTGGACTGCAATAACAGAGATAGAGAGAAACAGCTGACTTCAGAACTTCTTCCTTTGAAAGCAGCTAGAAATGTTGCAATTGGAATATTCCTGCTGGTGGAACAGGTCGCTTTGTGCCTTGAGAATGGAGGTGGCCAGAAGGAGACAGAGCAGGTCCTGAGGGTACACAAATCTCAATAACTCCATTTTCTGAAATCAGTTCAGAACAGTGTCTTCATTCTTGTGCTCACTCTGCCTTGGAAAAGGCACCTGGGAGAAAACAGCTTGGTTTTCAGACAGCTGGTTTTCAGTCTTTGAAACACTACTTGTACTTGTAGCTTGGATTTAATTGGAACTTTTCTCTGACTGTTTGGAACAGACTCCATTGTGTACTTATGTGAAAAAGGCAAGGTTAATTCTATGTATATGAACATTGCTATACAATGCTGTGTCACAACAGATCACTAATATTGTTGTTATCTCATGACAGATGCTATAAAGGAAAGAAAAATGACATCGAGAGCACAGCAGACATCAGCACCTTTTGTTGCAAAGACTGGGTTGACCCTGCTGAAGGAATGCTGTGGATTCACCTGCTCCATCATGTAAAAGTTAAAGAGTTTTAAGAAAACCCTAAATATTTTGGATCTCTGCAGCGGTGTTATCGAGATATAAATATTTCAGTGATAGCTTATTCTGCAACAGATGAATTAAAGATGTTCATATAAAGCTACATTCTACTCAAGTACAGCAATGTAATGTGTTTATGGGATTTGCAGTCAGTGACCTAGGAACAGGAGTACACTGTTCTGTCATTCAATTAGGTTATGGCTGACCTTTATTTCAACTCCCTTTTCTATCTTTACTCCTTGAGGCTCATATCAAATAAAAATCTGTCAGTCTGTCCTGGAAATTTCAGATGACCCAGCATCCTCAGAATTTCAGTTGAGAAAGCTTCAAAATTCTTTGCTGTTTGTGTGAAATGATCCTTTCTGATTTCCTTCCTATATGACCAAGTCCATTGTTAATATTGGTGCCTCTTGTTTGGATTCTTCCACCAGAGTATTTACTCCATCATTTATCATTGAAACAACTCAATTAAAACACTCTCAACCTTTTCGAATCCAAGAGATAAAAGCAACTCTAATGCAATCTGTCTTCATATTCTAACCCTTTAAAATCTGTCATCATTCTAGTCAATCCCTTTTGTCCTAGGTGACCTCTCCTGTGATATGGGTTTGCAAAACTAAATGTAGTACTACAGGTGACCATAACTCCAACAGAAGCTTAATTTGTTCCATTTCTTATTTCAAACTCTTATGGAGAAACATCAACATTCCTTTTACCTTTATGATGTTTCTTTATGTGTGCGGGTTAACCTTTAGTGAATTGTCTACATAGGGACCAAATCCCATTGTTACTTCATATTTCCTAACCTATTTCCCAATGTTAAATCTGTCAGTCACAATTTCCCCACACACTTGATTTACTTATGTCCCTTTGAAACTTGCTGCTCCCATCTACACAGCTTGCTGTGTTTCTGTGCTCTCCAAATTTAAATATAGAATTTTCTAATTTGATGTATCGGCTGAAAAGCTAAGGCTCCAATATGGATCCCTGGTGAGCACCACTTGTCCCATCTGGTCAATCAAAGTATAGTTTATTTATCTTTGCTACATGATTCCTATCTCCTAACCAATTAATAACCTCAGAAGAGGTTACTAAGAGGTCACCCCCAGAAGAAGGATAGGGGGCAGTACCTAGTGTAGTTACAGTCACAATTTGTAAATTGCTGGGAGAGGATTTACCAGTGGCCTCTGTCTTGCCCGGTGGGCTACAATCACCTAGCTACTTAGGCTTTGCATTTTGTTGAAACCTATTATGAATTTCTTCTTTGGTGTTTTTCAGACCCCTTTAAGTGCCCTTCTGCTCTTCAGGTGCTATAGGCTTGCAGCATTTCTAATAACCTCCAACCTAGGAAAATGTAGCATGATTACAGCTGGGTCCAAGTGACATAAAGGACTACCATTTTGTTGTCCCCATTCCAGCAGATGAAAATCCAAGCCTGTTAGACCTTGGTTGTAACTGGTATTACTTACCCTGGTATGATAGTCTTTATACCCTGGGTCAAATCAGGTTCTATAAATACCATTCATAAGTTGTTTACACATAGTATTTGTTCCTGCTTTGCGCGAACAACATCTTGTGTTTGCACATGATTTTGATGAACATCACCAGCGTGGGTAAAAGAAGTTGGTATTTCCAATTGATCTCTGATGTTTTTCTATGCACCTCACATGGACATTCTTAACTAACTTTAAATAGCTTCATTGTATTTACATAATAGGTAAACAGAGGGTCAACAGTGTGAGTAGTGAATACATACCTACGAAATATCCCTGCTTATTTTCCTTGTAAGATTCGCTTAGGAATATTTGTGTTAATTCAGATAGCAGCAACAGAGCAAACTGAAAGCTACGCAGCAAAGAGATCACAATGCAGAGTGTTTAAAGACCATGTCATCTCTAATTCCATATTTATTGCATTTTAGTACATCTGTTTCAATTGTATTGCCCAATAAAGTGCACCTAAAAGTAATGAAGACTTAAAAAAAATCTGCAACTATAACTACTGCCCATGGATGAGTGCTTGCCGCTAACCTATAGAGGTAGTGTGTCCTTTAATTAGAATCTGACCTCTGCTTTATCAGGCAGAATATTCCAAATCCAAATTACTCATTGCAACTTTAAAGCATTTTATGGATTTGAGGTTGTTAAATAATTCTTTCAGTGTGGGCACAGCAGAAAGAGGTTGGCCCAAAGAGAGTGTGCTGGTTGTTTTGAAGACTAATTTAGTTATGCCAACTGCTGACACCTCAAAAGTGTGATCTCTGAGCAGGAGTTCATAACCAACTCTGAAATGAATGTTGGTAATTCTGTGATGCATTATCTTTGCAAATAATGATTATTCAATATTGTATGTTCTAAGGGAATGGCCTCTTTTCCTTAAGTATTAAACCACTGTTTGATGGATTATTAGTTTAATTTGATAAGCCAGATAATTGTGCATTAACATATTACTACACCCTCTCCCAATCCTTGATCCTGAATATTTTGTGTGATACATAATCAGGTAAATTACTTTATGTTAAATAAGAGGGACAGGTGGAGAATAAACTCGTATCACACTCGATGAAGTTACCATCAGACTTCAAAATTGAAACAAATAATTTCTATTATAACATGTTTTATCGCTTGGTGCAAAACCAATAACCATTCGATAATTTGTTGTAAAAATGTACACAAGAGATTTCAACTATTATGAATAGCTACAATGAGGGACAGATACTTCACTGAATGGGTTGCAACTTATTTTGGCCACTTCTTGGCTTCAGGCTGGTATCTGATGTGGAATACATACCAGGTAATAAGAAAAATCATCTGATTACCCAATCTTGTGCTTTGGAACTTATTCCATTCAGTTTAATGCCCAAGGTGCATAATACCAAGAAGAATTTATCTTTCATGCATGTTGTAGATTAAATTTTGTGCAGGCACTTGATGATCTGATACCTCATGCATTTTTGTATTATGATTCGTGCACTATTGCAAAGTTTTTTTGAGGTGTGGAGCCTCTATCTGTGATGTTGTACTTTATCAAACTGTACAAAAACGATTTTCATTTTCCATATTTATACTTCTTCCATCGATATATTAGTTTTGATTGATGTAGATTCTACCCCTCATTTCCTCCCAACTTCGCAAGCTATCGCTATTCTTTTATCTTTTATTCTTGTATCTTTTATTGTTGATTCATACCAGCTACAAACTGCATTCATCTCTTATATTGTGTGTAATTCAAGTTGACATTCAGCAAAACTGACTCAGAAGCGGATCAACACATTTGGATTCTCTAGTAAATGTGTCTTGTATTAGAAGTGTTTTAAATGTGCAAAAAGTTGTAAGACATTACATTATTATGCCTGCTGTGCAGCTTGGTCTTGTTCAAAATGGTACATTTCCTATAGCCAGGAAATATAGCTAGTGAATTCCAATGGTGTTTTGTGTAGATGTAGTGTTAAGTATGTGAAATAATGTACATTGTTTAAATCTGCCTGCAGTGTATTATAATGTGATAGTGCTTTGATTTTGCAGGAGTTCAAGTGTGGAGTTATTTGAAATGCACAATTGCTTTTATTTAGGAATGGAATGCTGAACCTGCAGAAACAATTGGAAGGCTATAAGTGATATACCTGGTGGCGATCCAACTGAGGGTGATTACATAATGCTGTAAACCATTAAGACAAACTTGAAATTATTCTTTGTAACCTGAACACTAAGATTGCTTAATTGCCTGAAAGTTGTCTGTGACTCAGTATATCTTATATTGCTTAGATTTTGTGTTTTCCTTTTTGCCTGTTGCTACTGTCATAACATTTGCTACTAATGATGTGGAGGCAAAAGATTCAAAATCTCACAATACATATGGGTAACTCTGATAGTGAATTGCAAATAAAGTTATCACTATGTGTACAACTTAAAGGAATTTAATAATTCCCAGGACTGAGAAGAAGAAGAAATCAAAATTCACCACAATTAATTCAGCATAACGTTACAACTGGGATTGGGATATGCCATCATTTTTATACCAATATACTCAGAACACTAAAATGTTCTTACATTGGATAAATTTCACCCTTATACATCCATTACTTATAATCATCTCTCATAAAATGAAGATGGAGATCCATGGGCAGCTGATTTTCCAGTTCTTCGTGTTCCTGCTGCTCAGAAGGTAGCGTGCATTTGAAAAACGTTTCATCTGTAATGAGCCGAGTTTGCTTATATCTCCAGCCATTCCAATTGACCTTGTCTCTGATTTGGACCAATGCTGAGTAATGGGGAGGAAATTCAAAGCTGTTCAAAATCTCTCAGGCCTGAAATATTGTGAATGGTCGCTGCCATCAAGGTTTTCTGATTGTTGTCCAAATGGTAACAGGTTTCCGTCACAAATCCTTATCCTTGGAAGAAAAAAGGGGGCTATTTTTGATCCTGTTGTCTTCACTTTCTATTCTTGCCTAACTAGATAGAGTTTGGGTTTAAAGCTCATTCATCTGGAACTTCTTGAAATGAATATCTTTCTAACACAGGGGACATAAAATGATATGGTAGAGCTGTGATTGCCCCCATCTCTCTCATTACAGTGTTCCTGGTGTGTACTAATTTAGGTACAGCAATTCAAGTAAATCAGCCTGCTGTCTTTTGCCTAACCTATACAACAGCAATGGTAATTCCACTAGCAATGTAACAGTGATTATGTCTTTGACTCTTGGTGTTAATTCTTACTGCTAACAATAATAAATAGTTTTGAACCATAGGCACTGCATTAACTTCTTATTTTCCCAATTTAACTATGGGAAGGTAAGTGCAATATCTCACAATCTCTGAAAGTTGCTAATGAATCCAATCTAAACTGATAAGATGATAGTTTTCTACCTTTTCACCTTCCTGTCTGTATCCTCTGAGGTGAGTTTAGGATAGCTTCATTATTGCTGGGGACGAAAACCCAATTATTTTGGGAAAGGAAATGATTGCAGAAGAGATGAGTCAGCTTCTGCTTTCTGGGGCCAAGTCATCTGAGAGTGTGCAGCAAGAAAATGGAATTGAACTTAAATAAGGAGTCTGCAGAATATCAGCTTTGCTACCACTTTGAAATGCTTTTCCAAACTGCACTTGATGGCAACATGGTGATAAGAGAAGACTACAACCAATCTGATCATTTGAGCAGACTAATCCAATATTTAAACTAAACAGCTCTTAGGGACATCTACTACCTTGCTTTCTTAATGAGAATTGCATTTAGATGTTTGGAGGATGAGATTCTTTCTGGTTGCTTTCATCTAACCCGGCAATTCAATTCTTTATCTTCACTGGAATGCTGAAAGAATGCCTTGTCAGTGGAGAAATTTATTAGTCTTTGCTGAGATGCTTCTCAAATAAATGAGTAATAAATAGTTTTGAACAAAAGATACTGCATGAAGTTCTTTAAAAAACACACTAAACAAAGGAGCGTAAATGCAATTTTACTCCAGATAATTGGGGATCCCAACTTGACATGTTACAACTGCACTTCCATTTTCTAGCCATAAGGGAAGGTTGTCTACACACACACACACACACAGGTTGTCTATATGGAGAGATTAACTCATCAGGAAAGTGTTAACTAATTAGTGCAAACTTGGTAAATTTGTTTTTATTGAAGTTCCTTCAATGGCAACTGGCTTATTTTCCAGGCTAAACAATAAAAAGGTGAAATTATAGCATGGTAAATATTTTCAATTGTCAGTTGCTACATTGGAACAAGTGAGTATTACAGCTAACTCTTTGATGCAACAGTCCAAAATTAGTTCTACTGCCCTGCTGTCTTCTAATAGACAATCAAATGTTTCCAAGTTTCCTAAAAAGATGTAACTTTTTCCTGTGGGGAGCATGACTACAGAATTATTTTCATTTTGTCTAAATGTTTGGGAATGAATAAATGCAATTGAAGTCAATTTAGTCAGAGAACATCCACAGTTGTGGTGAAATGATCCTGTATGTGCCGTGCATTTCAAAATTTAAGGTTTTGATTTTATTGCATTCTCTAAAAACAGATTTTATGATTTTGCTTCAAAAGGCATGCAGAGAAAGTTTTGGCTAAATGCAATGTAAATTGGGGTGAATTTCAACTTATCAGTGGAGAGCAAAATTGCATTTTATGTGGACATTCTAAAGAAATTGCCCAATTTTCCTTTTATCATGTGGTTCTATACCACGTGTGTGACCTGCATTTCGAGATTACTCTCAACTGTTCTTTCAGAATTAGCTGAAAATTTGCAAGACATTTAAAAGTAACTGCCATTATTGCAGTTCTCCATTGAGGCAACTTATGTTGATCAAAAAACTGCAGAATACTTTAAGAGGACATAACAAGCTCTGTCATACAGGAGGAGTTAATAAGATAATAGGCTATACATGATACAGTATGTAGTGTACCAAGGACACACTGTGAATATTAGTTTTGTAAAATAAATGATTCTTTGAGTTATATTTAACTACAGAACTCATGTTATACAAGTGATCATTAGCCGTATTTTCTCTGAACAAATTGGAGAAAGAAGCGGTCTCCTCAGAAACAAAATGTCTGCTTTGATCAGAGATGCAAAGGTCTACAGGGAGAAATGATTCCCTCAAGGAAGCATGTGCATAGGAGGAAAAACAATGCATTATTAATCAGGAGTAAAGCAGTCCAATAAGCTGGGATCAAATTTAAGTGGAAATATTTTTATTTCAAATCAGATCTGAGGAAAGTTTTTCTTTTCATTGATTATACAAAGTAAGGTTTTTATATTGTATTCACTAGATGTCCAGTTAGATTTAAGATTGAAGTTTGTTTTGATCTAACGAAGATAAAACCATTTGCAATGTTTGCTTTTAACTTATTTGGCCAAGGCCATTTCTGTAAAATTGAGTGTAGTTTGTCCGAACAAAATAGCTTTGATAAAAGTCACATATATGGAAAGATATAAATTGGGAGCAGAAGTGGATCAGTTGGCCCTTTGAGTCTGCTCCATTTGTTAAGGTATTGTCTGATCTCATTGTGACCTCTCTCTTCTCCCCATTAACCCATTCAACTCCCTTGTCAGTCAGGTATCTTTCAACTCAGCCTTAAAAATATGCAAGGACCCACCCTTCAGTGCTCTCTCAGAAAGAGAATTCCACAGACTGGACTGTCTGAGAGAAAGCGTTATTTCTCCTTCTCTGAAATTGAAGGTATCTTATTTTTAATCTGTTTGCCTGTTTCTATCCCCTCCCCTGAGAGGAATCAGCCTTTGTAATCCGCCCTGTCAAGTCCCATCAGGCAAACGTCCTTTCCTTTAAAGTTAGGACTCCTTGAAATAGATGGCAACATTCCATTGGTTTCCTAATCACTTGCTGCACCTACATGCTAATTTGTTGTGAATCATGCATCAGGACACTCAGATCCCTCTGTACTCAAACTGCAGTCATTCTCCATTCAGTTGCCATTTTAATGTATCACCCTGCTCCCTGGCCAACATCTCCGTCTCTGGCTTGCTGCAGTGTTCCAGCGAAGCCCAATGCAAACTGGAGGAACAACACCTCATTTTCCGCTTGGGGACCCTACAGCCCTCCGGACTCAATATGGAGTTCAATAATTTTAGGGCCTAAACTCTCCCATGTCCCAGCCCCCTACCCCACACACCAGGCCTTGTTTCCACATAGTCTGCCATTACACACCCCCTGTTGTTAGTCACTAACAGTCCCCATTAACAACTATTCACCTTCCCAACCTGATCGCTAGCAACTCCTTTGTCTGTCCAACTGTCTTTCTCTCTCTTTGGGCCCTATCCCATTGTTTACTCCCTACCCCAACCACCTCCCTATTTTCTGCATATAAACTGACGTTTTCCGAGCCACCATCAGTTCTGAGGAAGGGCCACTGGACTCAAAACATTAACTCTGTTTTTTTACAGATGCTGCCAGACCTGCTGGGCTTTTCCAGCAACTTTGTTTCTGTTCCATTTAGATGGTGTTCTGCTTTTCTATTGTTCCTACCAAAATGAACATGTTCACATTTTCGCACAATATACTCCATCTTCTAAATGTTTGCCTGCTCACTTAACCTACCTGTATCGGTTTCCAGACTCTTTATTCCCTCTTTGCAAATTACACTCGAACTTATCTTTGTGTCATCAGTGACATTAAGAAGCATATATTTGGTCCCTTCATCTAAGCCGTTGATATAGGTTGCAAATGGTTGAGACCCCAGCACTAATCAATTTGAATTTTAGAAGGATGAAGGGGAATCTAATTTAAACTTTCAAAATACTGAATGGCCTGGGCAAAGTGGATGTTGGGAAGATGCTTCCATTGATTGGAGAGTCTAAGACCTGAGGGCACAGCCTTAGGGTGAAGGGAAGACTTTTTAGAATGGAAATAAGAAGAAACGTCTTCAGCCAGAGAGTGGTGAATCTATGGAATTCACTGCCACAGAAGGCTGTGGAGGCCAGGTCATTGAGTACATTTAAGACTGAGGTAGATAGGTTCTTGATTATCAAGGGGATCAAGGGATGCAGGAGAATGGGGTTGAGGAACTTATCAGCCATGATTGATTGGCAGAGCAGACTCGATGGGCCGAATGGCCTAATTTCTGCTCCTATGTCTTATGGTCTTAATCATTATGATATTCTACTTGCCAATCTGAAAATGACCCAGTTATCAGTTCACTCTGTTTTCTGCCAGCTAACCAATCTTCTATCCATATTAATATCATTATCTCTACATCATGTGGTATTTTGTATGATAACATTTGATATGGCAATTTGTTAAATGCTTATGGAAAACCAACCATGTCTACAGGTTCCCCTTTATCCACATTGCTTGTTACTTCCTCAAAGAGTTCTTAATAAGTTAGTTAAACATAGTTTCCTTTCCTCAACATTGACTCTGCCTGATTGCAGAAACATTTTTAAGTGCACCTTGCTATAACTTCCTTAATAATAAATTAGAACATTTTCCCCTACGACAGATGTTAGGCTAATGAATTTGTAGTTTCCTACTTAGTGTTTTCATCCTTTCATGAATAGAAAAGTTATATTTGCTGTTTTCCAACCTGATGGGTCTTTTCCAGAATCTATTTGTGAAGTAGGAAATCTAGAGAATTTTGGAGAATTAAATCCTACCTACTGTCTCAGCAGCCACTTCTTTAAAGACACCAGGATATGAGCCACCTGATCCAATGAATTTGTCAGCCTAAAGCTTTAAAGATTAAAAGTTCTAAAGACTTTCTCAATAATCTTTTCCTGACTGATTCTAATTGTTTAAGTTCCACCCTTCCATTCCCCTCTTTAAGCACAGTTATTTCTGGGATGTTTTTGAGTTTTTGCAGTGAAAATATTGACAAAACAAATTGTTCAATGCATCTACCATTTCTTTATTTGCCATTATTAATTCCCTATATTCTCCCTACAGGATGAACACTTACTTTCGTTACTCTTTTTAAATTCTGTAGAAACTCTGACTATCTGCTTTTATATTTATAACTAGCTTTCTGTCATATTCTAATTTCTCCCTTTTATTTTGTCATCCTTTACTGGTTTTTATGTTTTCGCTGGTGTTCTGACTTGCCATTAGTCTTTGCTGAAGCACACAATTTTTGTTTCAATTTGATACTATTTTTAATTTCCTTAGTTAACTACAAATGATGCAGCCTCCTCCTAGAGTCTTTCTCACAGGAATGTATTTTTGCTCAGTGTTATGAAATATCTCTTTAAATGCATTTCTCTGTATGGATGGGTTCCTTCGATTTGAAGTCATTAATTAATCCCACCTCATGCTCATTACCAGTTCTTGAATGACCTATTTTCTGTTTGCCTCAAGAACACAACTGCTCCAAGAAACTGACTCAAAAAACACTTTAGAAACTCATCTTACAAGCATTGCCAATCCAATTAATTCAATCTATATGAAGACTAAGATCACCCATGAATCTTCTCAAAACATTCAAACAATTTCCAAATGCCGTGAAGATATGAATTGCTCGTGGCATTTCAAGGGAAACTCTAAAATTGTCACTTGAGTTTATTCCTATAATTACAGATAGGATTAAAACACTTATTCTAGTTGCTTTCATTCAGATAAATCAGATGGATAATTATCTTGTGGCTGTTAACTTAGCTCATATCAACTCAGTGCTGTGGGGAATGATATGAACAACATAAGGTGTCAATCATTGATCAGACTCACATTTTCATGAGGTCTGAGCAGTGTTGTGAACATTATACTATTAATTAATAATGCCAGCACGGTTGTAAATATTTTACTAACTGGGACTCTCAAGGCTCATTGCAGAGAACTGCCCAGTATTAGAATTAACTTACATAATAAAAATAAATAAACTTGACAAACTTTTCTTTTTCCTAATGGAAACTAGCAAACAATGTCAAACATTTCCTCAAACCAAATGGGAAACATGACTTGGCACAAATTATAGGAAGTGTAATTTCCATATGACACAATTTAAGAGTTTGAAAGGGGGTTCCCATTTAAGATGGTGGTGGCTTTCTTCTATTAGAGGGTTGAGAGTCTTTGGAACTATCTCAGTGGTGTTTTATTCTCTTTGCTTTAAAGTATTTCATCTTGCAGTATACCATGCTACTTTATTCCGTTTGCCTGGAAGGTTTCTAATTCTGCAATATAGCAATGCTGTTTCAAGTTCCTTCTTTTAAAGGTTTTTAGATTGTATGGCATAACAGAATTATTTTCTTGAATTTAAAGCTTTAAGTGCTGCAACATTACAACTCTGTATCTCTGAATTGCTTAGTGGGGCTTTTCTTGTGTTATTTATGTCATAATGGAGATTTCCCACAGTTTCACAGTGACATGGTCAATTTCCTATCTTTTACAGCCTAATAAACAATAATTATTCCTTTCCACAACTTTTCCAAATAAAGTCTAGTGCCTGTGCCTTAATAAATTCTTCCTACCAGAACTCCAGATTAACTATGCATTCCCCTACTATTATCCCAACCTCAATAGTATTTTTACTATCTTCTTCTGTTAGATTCTGTCTGTTTAGGAGTATAAATTGCTTCTTTGTCACCTTAATTCTTGAACTCACAATGTTACTAGTGCTGCGACTTCAGTTTGAATTATTTCTAGGGCTCCATCCCTCAGTTATACCTTGTACCATCAGCTGGCTATGGCAGCAATGCTTGTTGTGAGCTGTAAGTACGCCTTTCGCTATTTCTAACCTCCTCAGCCTGTTCAGCCTGAAGTAAAAGGCTTTTATAATTGAGTGCTGATTTTCCCTTGCTAATCTTTCGATGAGTTTCTCTGCAAGTTGTTTCACTGTTCAGCTGCTTCACTTTTCCTGGTAGCTGCAGCTGGTTATGTGAGCAGTCCTTAAAATCATAAATGCCTTAAAGATGTGAGTGGAAAATTCTTGTGCTTATTGGAATTTGTTCAGTATGGCTAAATCAAATTTTAAACCACACTTTTGATCTCCCATATTGTATTTAGTTTTGGGGATACCAACCACTGGTGGCTGATTTGCTGCTACCAACTTGAGTCTGAATGAAATGAGGTGCTTAGCATAAGCAAGATACAGTTTATTGCATAAAAGCAATCAGGTATAAATAATGGTAGTCTAATAAAGATTATTACCAAGACTATGAGGAGGTCTGCTGTCCAAATGATCCTGAGATGTTCAGCCTTATCCACATCCAAACCAACATCATCAAATTGGGTGGAGCTTAAAGCAGTCTCCAACATTAAACCTTTCAGTGCCATTACCTTATCTTCATTCTTTACACAGCTAACCATTGCATAGATAATAAAATTTTATTTTCAATTAAAATGCAAAGTTATTTGTCTGTTACTAGAATTGATTTTGCCTGAGGAGAAATTATGATTAAATTGAAGTTTGTCTTGATCAATGCAGTGTGACTTAAATATCAGAATTACTGATCTCTTGAATTAGATATAAAAAAGAAGAAAGATATAGAACACAGAACATAGAACAGCACAGTACAGGCCCTTCGGCCCACGATGTTGTGCTGACCTATTATCCTACTAAGATCAAACTACCCTGCATACCCTACATTTTACTATCCTCCATGTGCCTATCCAAGAGTCGCTGTTCTGTATTGAAAATCTAAAAGCAAATAAGATATGTATGCTTCTATGTCTAACTTTTATATCTACCAAAATAATAAATACATCATTTATAAGAAGTCTTACCCAGAATTTGTCCAGAATATGCACAATTTTATTCAGTTCTTTTCGTTTTTACATTTATAAGAGCGCAACAGAACGGTACAAAGAAAATCTCACTCAGTGAGTTGTCAAAATGTATCTGTTGGCTTATGCACATTAAAGAAGTTACTGTATTAAAGTTGTTTTTTGTAATCTGAACATACACATTGTTAGATGTATATTAATCAGAGTTTAACTATTGCCAGATGGTGAGTGTTAACACTTCAGCTCCCATTATGAACAGGCTGAAAACAGATTTCTGGATCCTAAGGTGCACAAAATGCAACACAAGGCTCTGTAAGTAAATGTTTGTGAATGTGTAAAGATAGTCTCCAGTTCCATCTTTCACTGCTTGACCATTAGATTTAAAACATGCATGACTTTATTTTCATCTTTGTTCCTGCACTGCAGCAAAGCAGCAGAAATATTTTAGCATTCTATGAGAATATATTAGTTTGTAATGTTACAGTTAGTAGTTTGATGTAATTAAAAATGAGGAGATGGGTGTTAAGGCTTAAATACTGCTTTTCAATCAAAATCTGAATGGCAATGATTGCAAGGGGGAAAGGAAACCAAAGAAATCTTACTCCAGCAAATGACATGCTGGGCATGTGAATAGTATGTTAACATTGACACTGGCAGGAAAATGCATTAGATCTTCACCTCTGCGTTGATCAGTGACACAGACCTAAAGCAGGGCAAGACTATTGGAAGGTGGCGCGAATGAATAGGAAGTCTGGAAGTTAGAGTCGGGAGAATGAAGCAAAGTAAGTAGTGAAAAAGATACAAGAGGTAAAACTGGGTTTTGGTCAGGAAACACATGAGGCTGAATCAGGAAAGAAGTGCTCAGTTTGGATTAGATCAAGCTATGAAGCAGTTGAGTCTGGAATATTCTCTGCTGGGAATAAACAGGCAGGGTTGTATTGTGCTGGAATCACACAAGAAATGGCAAGCCAGACAAAGCTAGTAGACCTGATGGAGTTTGTCAAGCCAGGGCCAACACAGAGCTAATTCAATTCTAACCGTTCATGGGAGCAGTGATGTTTGAACAACGGAAGAAACTTTAGCAAATTTTAATGGAGGAGGTGGGACAGATTTATGTGGGGACTTGTGTTAATGCCAGACAGTGTGGTTGTGCTAATCACAGTCCTAACAATTCTCAGGAAGGAAAATCAAGTGGAAGAAAGTTCAAAGAAAGAAGCAAAATTTCAAATTCCGGATACCTGAATAAACATACACATAGGTGAAATCTTACTGAGTAGAATACCATTACCATATGAATAATGTTAAAGACATTTTTATTATTGTATTATTTAGCATTTTTAGCTGCCTTTCTTGGGCTGTGTAACAACGCTGATGTCAAAACAAGTTAATTCATACATTGAGTACAACCAGCCTTTTATCAATTGCAGGACTCTGGGAACTGCAGTTGTATAACAGAAGTCAATTTCCTTTGGGAAATTGGCCAATTTCAAATTTAGAAACTTTAGATGGAACCACTGTCCAGTAAAAGAACTCCCTCACACTGATGTGGACACTATAATAATTGCAGAAACCATATGCCCTGGTATGTTAATGCACCTTACAATGGAGTTTGACTTGGAGTGCAAACATTGTGCACCTAGCCATTGTTGCTTCACCCGAGCTACCTACAAAAAAGGCCTTTATGTGATGAAAAAGATGGTGCATAACTCAAGGTGGTGTTCAGTTTTATTTTTGCTGACATTTTGTTGTGATGTTTCAGAGAAAAAAACAATGATTTGAATTGAATAAGACACCACATTAATGGGAAAAGGTAAGAACATAGTTCTGCCAGCACTCACTCCTCTATGACGAGAAGTGTTCTACAGATATTACACGTGAAATCATCTTGTGTGATGATACTGATGGATGAGACATTTGCCTTCACCACTCCTGATTAATGGTTTTGGAGCAGACCATGATTAGGTGAAGGATTTGTACAGCATTTCATCAATCTTTTTTATAGACACAAAACTAATAACTTGAAGATGTGGAATATAGATTTTCTTTTCTGAGCATCAACTACAGACAATTTCAAAATATATCTCGTGCAATGATACCAAAAATCCAAAATTATTTTCAGCTAAAGTGCCATTCTTTAGTGAGGATTTTGACTGCAGAGACTTTGGATATGCACAAAGTGCATATAAGACGTGAAAGAAATACACCATTTATTTTGATGTGCTTATAAATGAATCTACAATTTTACTTAAGGATAAACAAAAAATGTTACATAAAGCTATCTAATTTTGAAATTAAGATGAAGGTTATTAAAGCCTATAAAATCACCTGAATGCTTTGATTGGGTTGCAAGCTGATAATTATTCCTAGCTACTCCAGTAAATTAGTGAATTATCGATTCTTAATGAGGTGACATTGTATAGATACAAAATAAAGAAGGAACAATGAGCGAGTAACAGATTTACAGCTTCTATAATCAACTAAAATGAAATTTCGACAGTCCAATTTGATGGAAAATGATCAGAGGAATACAATACAAATAAATTTTAGAAAAGAAAGAAAAAGGATGATATTCTGGATCTGTATTAGACCTTGCATCAGTTTCATTCTCTTTATCAATAAATTGGACTGACTGGCAGTTGGATAATGATGTAAATTCTACAATGTGGATGTGCCATGTTAACAATTAATCAGTATTAGTGTAATTTAAAGCAGAAGTCTGCCTCCTCAATCCATCAAATCCTGCAGTCTAAAATTTTAGATTGCAATCTAGCTAAAGAGTGATACAAATTCTCATAGAAGCACAGCAATTAGGAACTGGAGTAGGCCATTTGGCCCTTCGAGTCTGTTCTGCCATTCAATATACTCATGGCTGATCATTCAACTCAGTACCCTGCTTGCACTTTCTTCTCGAAAACATTCAATGTTTTGGTCCCAATAGTTTTTTGTGGCAGAGAATTCTACAGGCTCACCACTGTTTGGGTGAAAAGAATTCTCTTCAACAATGACCGACCTAGTACGCTTAAACTATGAACCCTGGTTCTGGACTCCCCAGTTTTCAGGATCATCCTTCCAGTGTTAACCCTATTAGTCCTATTAGAATTTTACAGGTTTCTATGAGAGTTTCCCTCATTCTTCTAAATTTCAGTGATTATAGTTATAACTGATCCAGTCTCTCTTCATGCATCAGTCTGCCATTCCAGGAATTAGTCTGGTAAGTCTTCGGTGAACACGTTCCATAGCCAGAATATACTTCCTCAGTTAAGGAGACCAAAACTGTACTCCATATAGTCTCACCAAGACTCTGTACAATTGCAGCAAGACATCCCTGCTCCTGTACTCGAATCCTCTTGCTATTAAGGCCAACATACCATTCACCTTCTTCACCACCTACTGTGCCTGCTGCTTACTCTCAGTGACTGGTGTAAGGGGACACCCAATTTTTTTTGCACCTCCCCCTTTCCCAATCTATCACTATTAAGATAATAAAGTGCCTTCCTGTTTTTGCTACCAAAGTGGATAACCTCACCATTATCCACATTATCCACCATCTGTCATGGATTTGCCCACTCACCCAGCTTGTCCAAATCACACTGAAGCATCTCTGCATTCCCTTCAATGCTCACTCTGTGGGGAACCGATGGTATTATCACTAGACTATTAATCCAGAGGATCAGGTAATATTCTGTGGACCTGGGTTCAAATCCGTCCATTGCAAATGGTGGAATTTGAATTAATAATATTGTGGAAATAAGAGTTTAATGATGATCATGAAACCATTGCTGATTATCGGGGAAAAAAACCTATCTGGTTCACTAATGTCCTTTAGGGAAAAAAATCTGCCATCCTTACCTGATCTGGCCTACGTGTGACTCCAGACCCACAGAAATATGGTTGATTCTTAACTGCCCTCTGGGAAGTTAGGAATGGGCAATAAATGCTGGTCCAGCCAGTGATGCTCATATACCATGAATTAATTTTAAAACATCTCCCACTCAGCTTTGTGTTGTCTGCAGTCTTGGAGATATTACATTAGTTCCCTCATCCAAATCATTAATATATATTGAAATAGCAATATATAGATACCAACTTTGATATTATTTTTCAGTTTGAGCAATGTTTTTTGATCTCTCTCCTCTTTACTTTGCAAACCACAAGCTAAAAGCACTAAGTATATATGTCAGGGAGAAGTTCATTATACCCTGCTTATAGGCATGGGGTCAATTGACAACACAGTGTGGAGCTGGAGGAACACAGCAGGCCAGGGAGCATCAGAGGAACAGGAAATGATGAGGTTGAAGAGGATCCTGACCTGAAACTTCAGCTTTTCTGTTCCTCTGATGCTGCCTGGCTTGCTGTGTTCCTCCAGCTCCACACTGTGTTATCTCAGACTCCAGCATTTGCAGTTCTTACTATCTCAGGTCAATTGACAGTCTGTTTTTACTCATTCCCATTCAGGCAGCACCATGTAAACTGAATGCGCCCTCCCTATTTCCATGATATGTGTATGTAGCCCAGCTCAATATGATTTGTTGCCAGTCTGCTCAACAGGCAAGGAGATTGGTATGTCTTGATTGTAAATGCAGTCTGTTCTTCAGAAAAAGAAGCTGCGCTGAATCAAAAGAAGCTGCTGTTAACTGTAATTGTTGCAAATAATGACAATGAGTGCAGGGGCAAAGGGATGGTACTATGTTTCAGAGGTACAATGATGCAGGTTTTAGTCATGGAGGTGAACAGGAGGATGTTTCTGTACAAGAGTTTACCCTCCAAAGGGAATAGGAGTAGGTGGCCAGGACGATGAACTCACAAAATCTGATTCCAAGGATTTGGCAGCAATACTGAGAGAAATTCAATGATCTTACGCAGATGGTCAAGCTCAGTGAATGCATTTTCACGTGACATCTCCAACACATCACCAACCTCTCAATCCGTTCATTGCACCTTATCCCTCATTGTTTGAACATTAATCCTCTCTGGCAGTCAAGACTCAGGCCTATTCAGATTTCCAACTCATCCCCACATATACTAACTTCCCACCTACATCTTGCTATCTCCAAACATTTCCAGCTATTTAGCAATGGCACACCCATCACCCAGACACAGCACAATACATTCAAGAACATTTTGTCTTCTCTCCGCAGAATAATTGGTGCAAAATAACAAAGATCAGCAGAGAACTGGTGAAGGCCAGTCTCCAGTGTGTATTCTCTGAGCTCAATGGAGGAGTTGGATTTCCACATCATGGAGCAAGCCTGTAGTATCACAAAGAGCATTTTGGATGATGAGCTGTTACTGTCCAACCTTCGATTCCATTCTCCCTTGTGTTTATCTAACGTCCCTTGAAATGCATTTATGGCACTCACCTTAACAGCTCCTTGTGGTAACAAGTATCACGTTCTACCTACTCTTAGGGGAGGTAATGGTCTTGTGGTATTATCACTGGACTGTTAATCCAGAGACCTGGACAACATTCTGGGGACCTGGGTTCGAATCCTGGCACGGCAGCAGATGGTGGGATTTGAATTCAATAAAATATCTGGAGTTAAGAATCTAATGATGACCATGAATCAATTGTCAGGGAAAACCCACCTGGTTCACTAATGTCAATTAGGGAAGGAAACTGCCATCCTTACATGGTCTGGCCTACATGTGACTCCAGACCCACAGCAATGTGGTTGACTCCTAACTGCCCTCTGAGCAATTAGGGATGGGCAATAAATGCTGCCTAGCAATCAACACCCTCATCCCATTAATAAATAAAAAAAACTCTCTGTATAAACAAATTTCCCCTGAATTCCCTGTTGAATTTGCTAGAGTTTATAATATTTATGGCCTGTAATTCTGGTCTCCATGCAATTATAAATGTCTTCTCCACATCCACGCTGGAAACTCATTTTACAATAAGAGAGTGATCAATCAGGACACCCCAATGTTTTCTCTTTTCCAGAAAAAATACTGCAGTTTCTTCAATTTTTCCTTGTTGTTCTGGTATAATCCTACAAATTTTTCTGGATCTTTTCCAATTCCTCCATATCCTTTCTGTTATATCTCACAGGGCCAGTGCACTGAAAATCAGTCCTGCTATTTCCAGAGTCACCACAAAAGTTAAAACTTTATAAAGCGTGCAGAATTCCCCAAATTATTTGTCTTTTAGTTGCAAGTTGACAGAAAATGGGGATCAGGATTTTGTACTGAACAAGAATGGCTACTTATAACAAATAATAGAATCTATCTACAGATAGACAATTATAAAGTATCAAACTATAATTCTACCAGTTAAAACTGTAAACTGCTCATAAACTCCCTCTCTACTAGCAACACTCCCCACCCCACCACCTCCACCCCCACCACACACACGCGCATGCTCATACACACACACGGGCACACACGTACACATAGGAAGAAGAAATGAGTATGACTGGTGGAGGAAAGACTTGGAAGGCAGTTCAATGGTTCTGGTCCATGGAGTTAATTGAGATGGTCCTTTTGGCTTATTAGGATGTGTTTTTCCTTGATTTGCTCCCTCCAGATGCTTTCACTTACTTGCAAAAGGTACAGGGTGGCTGGTTCACACTTATAAAGTCTCTGGTTTACTAGTTAAGAGCCACTGCTTACAGCAACTGCTAAGGGAATTGCCTTTATTTAGGCTTGAGATGCTTTTTACTTCAGAGCATAAACAGCACTTTCTCCTCCAGAGGTCCAATTGTTTCAGCCCAAACATTCTCACCCCCAAGCTGTTCATCTACCTGAAAGCCAATGATATAGTTGTTGGCTGGCAAAAGGCTTTGTCACTGATAACGAGTCACCATTTCACAGACCAATCAATTACTTGTTGAAGCTCAAAGCTCCATTCATTCGCAGCCCACTTGCTCCAGCTCATCGGTAAACAGGCTTTCACGTTTGTTTGTACAAGCTGTTGTGTAAACAGTACCTACAGGGAGTATCAGGTTATAGAGTCATAGTCACAGCATGGAAACAAACCCTTTCTGTCCAACTTCTCCATGATGACTAAATTTCCCAAACTAAACTAATCGCACTTGCCTGTGTTTGCCCCATATCACTCTGAACTTTTCCTATTCATGTACCTATCCAAATGACTTTTAAATGTTGTATCTTATTCCTACATCTACCACTTCCCTGGCAGTTTATTCCATATACAAACCACTCTCTGTGTGAATAAGTCGCCCCTCAGGTCCCTTCTAAATCTTCCTCCTCTTACCTTAAACATATGCCCCCTAGTTTTGAACACCTCCACCCTAGTGAAACAACCTTGGCTATTCACCTTATCTTTGCCCTTTATGATTTTATAAATCTCTATAAGGTCATCCCTCAACCTCCTATGCTCCAGTGAAAAAAGTCCCAGCCTATCCAGCCTCTCTCCATTACTCAAACCCTCTAGCCCCAGTAATAACCTAGTAAATATTTTCTGAACCCTCTCCAAATTAATAATATCCTTCCTATAGCAGGGTGACTGGAACTGTACACAGTACTCTAAAAGTGGCCTCATTAACATCAGGTGCAACCTCAACATGATGTCCCAACTCCTATACTCAGTGATCTAAGCAATGAAGGGAAGCATGCTAACTGCCTTCTTAACCACCCTGTATGTTTGTGATGCAACTTTCAAAGAGCTATGTACTGAACACTTAGGTCTCTGTTCGACAATAATACAAATATTAGCTAAATTACATATATAAAGTAAGCATTGCCAAACAGAGAGTACAATCCTTGAGTTTTAAAACAATTTTTTTTCCAATTTTGTGGCACAATCAAAAATACAGAAAAATAAAAAGATAGTCTCTACATTTTAAGAATGTAAAAAGCAGAACTATTCATAGTAATCCAAGTGAAATTTAACCAAGTTTTGATATAAGCTTACAGTAACTTTGTTAATTTTCTGTTCATAGAGTAGGAGTAGAACCCCTTATGCTTTCCTTGCCATTCTATAAGTTTATGGCTGATCTGCCCCAAGTCTCCACTCCTTGATAGTTCAAAAATCTGTCCACCTCCTCTTTATATACTTTCAAGCCTCCACAACTCTCTGGGAAAGATAAATCCAGACATTCACTACCCTCTGAAGAAGCGATTCCACTACATCCCTGTTTTAAATGAGTGACTCTCATTCTGTGACTACTTCCACTTGATCATGATTCCTCCACTAAAGGAAATACCTTCTCAACATCTACCCTGTCAAGGACCCTCAGAATTTTATATGTTTTGATGAGATCATCCTGGATCCTTTTAAAATCTAATGAACAAAAGCCTAACCTATTTAACCATCCTTGATAAGTCAACATCTTCATCTTAGAAATCAGCCTTGTGAATCTGTTTTGAACAAATTCCAATGCCAATATATCCTCTCTTATACACAGGAACCAAAACTGTACAACTGTAGTGATTGTAACGAGGTCAGCCAGGTGGATCTCTAGAATATGATTTCTCTGATAGAGCTTGTTAATCTGGTCCAATCAGGGAGCCCTGGCTGACAGATAAGAACAGGAGTGTGAGACATCCTGTTCGCTCTCAGAGCTGGCTCTGAGAAAGCTGAATCAGTGTCAAGGACTCTGCATATATATCAGGGGCGACTTGGTGACAGGATACCGGCCTCTGTGGAGTTATTTCAAGTATTTCAGGTACAGCCTCATTAATGCCCTGAAAAGATGGAATAAGATTTTCCTGTTTTTAAACTCCAGTTCCCCAGCAATAAAGGCTAAAATTCCATTCAACTTTTATACCTCTCAAAATGAACCCCAATATCTTGTTTACATATTCATGGCCTTATTAAACTTGAAGTTCTAGATATAGTGATTTGTGTTTCTGTACACTCCTTGGCTGTTCCATTTAGACACTTAGGCCTGAAATTTACCATCCCTATGGAGACAAATTAGGGATTACAAGGGCTAATAAAATTTTGGTGGAAGGCATTGGGTTGAGTGAGAGATCCACTAGTGGATGGAGCACCAGACACCAATTAAAGCAATAATTAATTAATTAATTAACCAATGAATAACCATGTCCTAATCCCAATGAGCAGGGGAGGTCACTGTCCTGAAACCTTAACTGTTCTTTGCTACCTAATTTCTCCTGGATCTGCTGACTACTTCCAGCATTTTCTGTCTTTGTTTTACATTTATTGTAATTTAAAACCATTCAAAATCTTCCACATGTTATCGTCCTAACACATAGCTTGCATTTATCTTTTAATTTTCCATATTTTTAGTATTAATTTAGTATTAAGTTGAATACAATTAATAAAGTTCTAGATTACATTTAGTGGACAGATTTAGTGTGATTTCAGATTAATTTGCATTTACCTTGAGTTGTTTCACCTAGTAACGCTTTGTTTTATTACTTCTCTAATTCTCATTTATTATTGAGAAATGCATTACAATAACCTTTCCTTCAGCATTCATCAGGACAATCATCAAACAAGGTCAATGACTGCAAGATGAAAAGCTTTGGCAATGTGCCTTGCTATGAGTATTGGTATTAGTATACTCTATTTGGTTCCCTTTAACGTTATCCCCTGGATCCAATCATTAATTAAACATTTAACTTAATTATTTAATCAATTAAACATCAATTTATTTCCTCAGGTTCCACTGTTCTTCTGACAGTAGTTTTTCAGATTCAGAATTTTTTTTCTGATTCTCCCTGTATCACAGAGAAGCTTCTGCTCACAGCTGCGTCTCTCATATTTCATCCCCTGTGTCACAGCCTCTTCACCTGCAGTCTGTGCTTGCTCCTGTCAGCCATTTTGCTCACATTTTATGATCTCCAGTAATTTTGATTAGTCAATGAATACTGAGCAGGACACCAGGTAGAATTCTGTTCTTCTTCAAATATTACATACAGATCATTTCTGGCCACTTAAGAGGGCCCTGGCTTCATGCATCATCCTAAACACAATGTAACACTTTCTAAGTGCTGCTTTGGTTGTGTTAGCCTTGAACCTGAGCTCAAAGCACTTACTGGACTTGAACCCAAAACCATCTGACTCAAAGGTGACCAAGTGTGATACATTTTAGAACATCCTGAAATCATAAACATTCTGTGAGTTCAGACTTCAGTTTTATTTACTTGCAAAAACTTGGGTTTGTCATACATTCTGTCATATTCTATGTTAATTTTAGCATTAAAGTGAATGTAAGTTTGTAGTGGTTGTAGTAACTAACAAGTATAAAATACAGAAGTGATATGCTACACGTTTCCCCGGTCTTTGTGCCCAACTAATTCTTTTAGATTCAATATTTTACACAGCTTAACAAGTCTCCTAAAACATGTCACATGATTGACTCTTTCACAGTATGTTGTAATGAGTCACATTAAAAATCAGAGCTACATAAATAAAGTCTACTTGATGGGGCAGATTGAAACTCATTCCTTTTCTGAGTGACTATTAATTATTACGATTATCTACACATCCATATACATTCATCTTTTCAGTAGTGATTGTAACAAGGTCAGCTGGACCTCATAGAATATGAGTTCCCTGATTAAGGCTGTTTATCTGGTCCAGACAAGGAGCTCTGGCTGACAGATAAAAAGAGGTGTGCCAGCTATAAGAGACACTGAAGAGGCAGTACTAAAGTCAAGGACTGTTCATGTGAAAATAAAGGGTGACTTGGCGATGAGATACCGACCTCTGTGGAGTTATTTCAGTGGCAATCAGAGTGAAGCGCGTTCCTGATGGGGCAAAATTTGTTGTGAAAGGTTTGTGGGGATTTTCAACAAACAGTAAACCTCTTTTCACAACTAGAATTGACTGAGAGAGACCAGCTCACAGTAGTGGATTACATTATTATGCGGAGCAAGAGTGGTTATGCCAAGCAAAGCTCGCTGTCTATGGCTGAACTTCACCAGGGCCAGCCGGGAGTCTCCAAAATGAATGTATTGGAGAGAAGGTATGTCTGGTGGCCAGGCCTGGATGTAAACATAGCTGCATTGGTGGGGCAGTGCCTGGAATGCCAACAAGGACAAAAATTACTGCCAGCAGACACCCACATCCATGGGAATGGCCAAGTAAATCTTGGACTTGGTTGCATGTTGATTAGGCAGGTCCTTTCACGGGTTCAATGTTCTTAGTCATTGTGGATGCGCACTCAAAGTGGCTAGACGTGCATAGAGTTCATTCTTTAAACATGGGGATGACGATAGAAAAACTGCATGCATCTTTTGCAATAATGGACTCCCAGAAGTGTTGCTCACACAAAATGAGCCATTCGTTTACCAGTAGAGAATTTGGGTATTTGACCTATAAGGACACCTCCATACCACCCATTATTCAATGACCTGGTAGAAAGAACAGTCCAAACTTGGAAGGCTGTTTGCAGAAACAGCCTACAGCCTTGCTAGATACGAAACTGCCCCAGTTTTTATTTGATTATAGGACCACCCCACACGCAACTACAGAGATAGCACCAGCAGAGTTGTTAATGGGTAGAAGACTCTGCACCAGGTTAAGTCTGATCTTCCCTGACCTTGGGGGGTTGGTGGGGTGGTGCGGGAGGTGATGGTGAGGGTGAAACAGCATCAGCGCCGATGCTGGCCACAACACTCCGCCAAGTGAGAGAGACGGTTTGATATAGTGGTCAATGCGAGGTCAGGTCCAACAACATCTAAAGTTCGGATAGGTGCAATGGTCCTGAAAAGCACGTAGACCACGTGAAAGCCATGAATTTGCACATGGTGCGGCAGCACAATGTTCTCTGCCCCTTGGAACATTTGGAAAGGCTGTTGGAATCCCGGGTTTCACCCTCTCTATTAATGAGTCCTCAGAATCAAAGGTGGACATGACGGATGTAGCTGCACAATGCCTTTGCTGCCAGAAGAAGAGAGTGAAATTCTACCAAGGTGCTCCTGGCATAAGAGGCGAGCTCCTGTGTGTTACATGCCACCTGTATCGGACGCCTTGTTTGACGAACCTGACCCAGTGTTAAAATGCCATGGGAGGCTCTCCAAGAAAAAGGACCAGACTATGTCCATGGACTCAGAGGTGGAGGACGCAGTGATTGTAATGAAGTCAGCCAGGTGGAACTCATAGAATATGAGTTCCCTGATTGGGGCTGTTAATCTGGTCCAATCAGGGAACGCTGGCTGACAGATAAAAAGGGGAGTCTCAGAGATACTGACATTCTGATAACTCACTCTGAAGAGGCAGCTCTGAAATCAAGGACTGTTTATGTGTAAACAAAGGGGGACTAGGTGACAGGAGGCCGGCCTCTCTGGAGTTATTTCATTTTCCATGTCCACTATTTCTTGTTGCTTTACCCTGTACTTCAATTAATTTCTGATATCATTATGTAAAAGTTTTATGACTTCAGCAGGCCCAAAAAATACTCAACCCCAGATTGTAAAAATAGGTTGCACGTTTTAGCTGTGCTGTACTCTGTATCATCAAATCAGGAGAGATATTTTGCTTTTACTGTACCAACCAAATTCCTGTGACATTGAACATGAAGAGATGAGACTGAATTAAATGGATTTGGAAAGAGGGAATGATCACTCTGTTCTGCACAGACAAAATTTAGGGCTCAGTTTTAATTTATTACTGTTACATTTTTTTTGTTTTATATAAACATGCTAATCATACAATGTGGATTGATAAAACGATGATATCGTTACTTATTTAAGATGAGACGACGCACTTGTAACACACATATCTTATCCCCCGCTGCTCACAGACTAAGTAAAGGTCAAAGGACTATGACATATATCCTGTGGAGGTCATAATAATTGACAGCAGTTTAAAGTATACCCCCTTTCAGGTGCTTGCACAACATATTACAAGAAACATATTATTCTAATTAATTGTTTAACATTAAAAAATCAAACTACTTGCATATAATCGTAAGAATAATGACACTGGACCAGATTTTACGATTAACAGCAGAACAGATTCAACTAATGGTAACTTTCTTTAAGATTACTCATTTAACTGTTGGCACTTTTCTTCGTTATGTTTCCAAGTCTGGCCTGTCTGAATGTGTTCCTTGGAGGAAACCAGGCAGAAATCCACTCATCACAGGAGCAGGCCAATACACATCACCTTCTTGTGATGCTTTCTTCCCTATTTCAGGACATAAATTGTTTAAAAGTCCTAAATACACTTTGACAGCTACTGAGGAAAGTGTGTAACATAAGTAAAGGGTTAGGTGGCAAGTGAGTAGACAAGGTGGTAATCTGCCAGGTGGGTAAGAGGATATAAGAGAGTACCAGTGTATCAAGTGGGTGGAGGAGAGCGTGGCAAATGAGTTAGGGGTAGGATGGCAGACAGATGAGGGTGCTAGGTGGGTTGGGGTAGGGCACCAGGTGGGTGAGGGATAGTGTGCCAAGTAAGTGAAGGAATAGGTTGCCAATTGGTTGAAGGGATAAGGATCAGGTGCAGGATCTGACGGTGTCAGATTCAAAGGTGACAGGGGTCAGAAGGTTTTGCTGGGGGCTTCAGTTTATTATTTTTGCAGCAGAAATGCACTGCAAACTGAACTGTAATTCCTTAGGGATATCTAAGACTGTGTACATGATTAGAGAAAAGACAGCATTTTGGGCAAGGGACATGTTTTCTGTCTTCAGAGATAGCAAGAACTGCAGATGCTGGAGTCAGAATCAATACAGTGTGGAGCTGAGGAACACAGCAGGCCAGGCAGCATCAGAGGAGCAGGAAGGTCGATGTTTCAGGCCTAGGCCCTTCATCAGGTCTGGACAGGGTGAAGGGAGCTGGGAAATAAATAGAGGGAAGAGGAATGGGGCTGGGAGAAGATAGGTGGGATGGCGATAGGTGGATGCAGGTAGGGGTAGTCGGGTTTGATTGGCTGAAAGAGTAGGGTGGATACGTGGGGAAGAAGACGGACAGATAGTGTCAAGTCAAGGAAGCGGGGATGAGAAGGAAGTTTAGACATGGGATGAGGCTGGGGTGGGGAAATTTTGAAACTGGTGAATTCCATGTTTTGGCCATTGGGCTGTAGGCTCCCGAGGTGGAATATGAGGTGTCGCTCCTCCAGTTTGTGTGTGGTGTCATTATGACACTGGAGGAGGCCCACAATGGACATGTCACCCAGGGAGTGGGTTGAGGAGTTAATATGGTTTACGACCAGAAGGTGTTATTGATTGTAGTGTATGGAGCACAGGCGCTCCGCAAATCTGTCACTGAGTCTATGTTTGGTGTCACTGGGCAACCAATACAGGAGACTAGGTTGGAGGATGTACAAGTGAACCCCTGTCAGATATGGAAAGTTTCTCTTGGGCCTTGGATAGAGGTGAGAGGGGAGGTGTAGCACCTCCTGCGGTTGCAGAGCAAGGTACTGGGTGTGGTGGGGTTGGTGTGGAGCAGATGACAGAGTCGCAGTGTGAGCGGTCCCTATGAAAGGCAGATATGAGTGGGGAGGGAAATATCTCTTTGGTGGTGGGGTTGGATTGTGGATTGTGGAAGTAGCGGAGGATGATACGCTGGATGTGGAGGTTGGTGGGTGGAATGTGAGGACCAGGGCACTCTGTCCTTATTTTTGTTGGGGGGAGGGGTTTTGAGAACAGAAGTACGGGAAATACAAGAGATGCAGTTGAGGGCATTTTTGATCAATGGAGATGGGAAGTTGCGGTCCATGAAGTAGGAAGACATCTGTTTTCTGTCTTCCCCTTTCGAGCATACATAAGGAGAGAGATGCAAAGTTGGTCTATGCATGCTAGTGGAAGAAGGTATGTTGCTGAGCTGAGGTACTCATGTGTACTAGTCTGAGTTTGATCACTAGTGTGCTATCATGGTCATGTAATGGTCACCTCTGCATTGTAGGTAAAGGATTCCCTTGTTCTGAGTGCTCAAAGCCAGCTAGCCAGCACACCAATCAATAGCAAACAAGACAAAAGGAATTTCAAACAACCTACAAAGCCAAAACCCCAAAATCAACTCCTCAACTATCAATATTCTACTGTTTACTCCTCACAAATGACCCATACAGATTGATCCATACATTTTTTTAACTTCAGAAGCAAAATATTGTAAATGCTGGAAATCTGAAACAAACACAGAGAATGCTGGAGAAACTCAACAGACCTGGTGGCATCTGTGGAGAGAGAAACAAAGTTAACATTTTGAGTTCAGTATGATTCTTCTTGAGAACTCTATTGGATTTTAGGTGTGTTCAAATCATATGATGACAAATGTATTCTATCCCAATTTTTAAATTTCCATTAAGACAATGCCTCAACTAGCAAGGAGTGCAATAACTGCATAAATAATTTACGTGTAAATTTATGATAAAAATGCATAAAATTGACAGGTATACAGATATGGCATGGGTAGCATGGTGACTCAGTGGTTAGCACTGCTGCCTCACAGTGCCAGAGACCAGTGTTCAGTTCCAACCTCGGGTCACTGTCTATGTGGAGTTTGCACATTCTCCCTGTGTCTGCATGGGTTTCCTCTGGATGCTCTGATTTTCTCCCACAGTCCAAAGATGTGCAGGTTAGGTGGTTTGGCCTTGCTTAATTGCCTACAGTGTCCAGGGATATGCAGGCTAGGTGGGTTATCCATGGGAAGTGCAGGGTTTCAGAGGTAGGGGAGTAGGTCTGGGTAATCTGCTCTTTGGAGGGTCAGTGTGGTCTTGATGGGGCAAATGGCCTGCTTCCACACTGTAGGGTTTCTATAAGATTTTTAGTATTTTAAAGATATATTTCTGCTTGAACCAGGAGGGTTTTAAAATATTTATGAAGTGTCACAGTGTGATTTGTACACTTTATAGCTGGATTCAATGGGGTTTACAATGCTGAAGGGCCAATGTAAGTACTTTAGGAATGTGAAATTTGGATACTGTAGGAGCGTCATGAGTACTCACTTCCCAGGTGCTCTGACTGATGAAATTGTTCGTCACATAACAGCGTGCACTAATTTCTCTCAGCTCTCATGTCTGTTAGAGTGTAGGAAAGAGTATGATCCTCCTCACATAAACAGATAAAATAACATTCATTGCATTCATGTTTTTATTAATGCAATAGAACATTATTATGTTACTTCTTCATATTACTCATTTGCTAAGATCGCACAATTTGTTTTATTATTTTAATGTTAGTAAAATTTCTAGACTTCCCAATAGGTATTCCCAGTTTGAAATCTTTGGTGAGCTCTTCTGTCATTATTCAATGTCCCCATTTATCCCTTCAGGTTATACATTTGAATCTTGTTTCAGATGTAGTCTTCAGTATTAGATTGGAAATAATCTTAAAAGAATTGCAAAAGATTTCACATCTTTTATACGTTAAAACTTTACATCTGCTAAACAAGTTCTCAATCTCGACAGATTACTGCATTATTCATAACATCTGCCACGTCTCTCCTTCTCAGATGAAGGATCTGAATTGCAGTTCTTAGTCATGTCCAACCTCCTTTGGGTTATACACACTGGGATACATTGTTTGCACTAGATATCTTGCTGTATTGGTAAATTAGATGCTTAAATAATAGTTTTCTGACAGTTTTAACAAGTAAAGTGCATGATTCATTATGACGGCTGCCTTTGCTTGTGGAGAAGGAATCTTGGGATAACTTGAAAATGGAGAGGAAGCTGTCTCCACAGAACACTCATATTATAACTAGGGAATATTTAATGTTGTACAGTTTGATCCTGTCTCGAGTCTATCAGAAAGGCTCACATTATTACTTATGAAGGACAATGCTATAAATTAATTGTTCTGAGTAATATTCTGATGAATGGTGCAAAAGCAGTTGGATTCTCCTCACAATTCATTTAAATTGGTCTTTATAATAGTTTAATTGAATTAAATTTCACCCTTTTTGAAGAATTATTTTTGGAGAATTATTTCGCTGAAGGACACTGTCTCCCTGTCCTCTAGACTTCCGACCAAAAAGATTATTTCTGTGTTTAAAAGCTATCTGTACCATTGTAATCATCTCCAGCCCTACAAACCTGAAACTTTCCATTCCTCCGCCTCAATCTCTTGTGCATTCTCTGCTATAGCCTCTAACCTCCTAGGCCCCATGTAATACGTCTCTCTCTTATCCCTCTGCCTGTCTATATATCCTCTTGGAGATAGTAGGAACTGCAGATGCTGGAGAATCTGAGATAACAAGGTATAGAGCTGGATGAAAACAGCAGGCCAAGCAGCATCACAGGAGCAGGAAGGCTTTGCAGAACACCTACGCTCGGTTCGCTATAAACAACTGCGCCTCCCAGTCGCGAACCATTTCAATTCCCCCTCCCACTCCTCAGACGACATGTCCATCCTGGGCCTCCTGCAGTGTCACAACGATGCTACCCGAAGGTTGCAGGAACAGCAACTCATATTCCGCTTGGGAACCCTGCAGCCCAATGGTATCAATGTGGACTTCACAAGCTACAAAATCTCCCCTCCCCCTACCGCATCCCAAAACCAGTCCAGCTCGTCCCCGCCTCCCTAACCTGTCCTTGCTCGCACCTATCCCCTCCTCCCACCTCAAGCCCCACCTGCATCTCCTACCTACTAACCTCATCCCGCCCCCTTGACCTGTCCGTTCTCCCTGGACTGACCTATCTCCTCCCTACCTCCCCACCTACACTCACCTTTACTGACTCCAATCCTGCCTCTTTGACCGGTCTGTCACCTGTCCACCTATCTTCTCCTCTATCTATCTTCTATCCGCCTCCCCCTCTCTCCCTATTTATTTCAGAAACCCCTTCCCCTCCCCCATTTCTGAAGAAGGGTCTAGGCCCGAAACGTCAGCCTTCCTGCTCTTCTATATATCCTCTTGTTCTTTTAATCACCTTTTATAAATCTTTTTTGATCAATGTTTTGGTTTCCCTCCCTGACAACTCTTCCTTTGGCTCCACACTCAAAATGTTTAGTTATGTTTTTTTGAAACACCTTAGAAGGCATTTCTATGTAAAGGGGTGCTGCATGAACACAAGTTATTGTTGATTATTCTTCAGTCAGTGGAACAGGTATCGCTCAGCTTCAGAATCTTATGTGTTTCAATGAGATCACTGTTCATTCTTCTAATTGTAGGCCCACTTTACTCAGCCTGAGGACAACATCCTCATCCCAGGGATCAATCTAGTGATTCTTTGCTATACTGCCTCTCTAGCAAATATATTGTTTCCTATAGTATGAAGATTAAATTTGGACACTGTAATCCAGGTATGGTTTCAACAAAGCCCTGTACAATTGTAGGAAGTCTCAGACATTCCTGTACTCCAATACCCGTGTAATAAAGGTCAGCATACCATTTGCCTTCCCAACTGCTCACTGTAATAGCATGCAAATTTTTAGTGTTTTCCTTGTATGAACACTCTCAAGTCTGTCTGAACATTTAGAAATTTCATGCCTTTTGAAAAGGTTCTGCTTTCTTATTCTCACTACCAAACTCATTACCTCACATTTCTCCACATTGAATTTCATCGCCACCTTGTTACCTATTTACATAACCTGTCTGTAGCCTTTTGCAGCCTCTTTATGTCCTTCTCACAGCTTTTCCCAACACTGGTCTTGGTGCCACTCCACTATCCATAGCCTGCCAACTTGAAAATGATCCATTTATCCCTCCTGTGAAGGAAAAAACAGAGTTAACGTTTCGGGTCCAGTGAGGAAGGGTCACCGGACCTGAAATGTTAACTCTGTTTTTTCCTTCACAGATGCTGCCAGACCTGCTGAGCTTTTCCAGCAGCTTTGTTTTTGTTCCTGATTTACAGCATTCGCAGTTCTTTCGGTTTACATTTATCCTTCCTGTCTTCTTTCTGTCCAATATGATAAAATGTAATCCAGTCAGTCCCATTTATTTAACATCAAGGAGGATAAGGGTTGCCTCATCACTCCTTGATCCTCATGAGTAATCAAATAATCCTCAAGAATATTGAGTCATTATCACATCTTCAATATTAACTATCAATTTACAGTCCTTCAGAGAACAATCACCTTTTCTGACTCACTGCATAGAATCCAAGCTGTGGAGAATTTCAACTCAACCTTATGGCTATTCATTCCAATCCCATTCAGATTTTAGTTTAAATTATTCAGTCCTAATCTCATTGCTGAAGTCTGTTCTACATATGAGCTCCAATTTTAGAAGACATTTTCCTTCTAAATTCTGTTCAGGTTTGTCGTCCGGGCTGCAGGTTGTTAAAAGTAGCCAAGATCTGTGGTGCGATTGAAACTGTCATTTGTCATCCAGAGATTGGGGTGGATTGGTACAGCTGATAGACAAAGCTCGGCCACATCTACCACCCACTGATATGCCCAAAGACTTAAGGCATCAAAATCTTCTTATTCAAAGGTAGTGTGGTGAATTGATGTTGCCAGAGCACAGTTAACTATCACACATGAGGATGATTTTTTTGTTCCATAAAACTGCCTGTACTACTAAAAGCCTGCTGATATAAAAGTGGTAATTTCCAAATGCTACAAGGAAATACAATTCAAATTTTTCTTCATATTAATAAAAAATGCAAAGGAGTAGGTGTAAGCGCTATTGAGAAATCAGTTTGCAAATCTGTTACACTTTATAATGTTAGAAATAAGTTTATGTATGTGCTTATGCCTTAAATTTAGAAAAATACAGGATGAATTTCTTTAAGCAAAGAGGTAATGGAGAATATCTAGGTTAGAAAAACAAAATACTCCAAGTGTTGGAAATCTGAAGTAGAAACAGAACTTGCTGGAAATAATCAGCATCTGTAGAGAGAGGTACAGAGCTCCAATTTCAGTTTGGCGATGAACTTCACAGGGAAGCCCAGCCTGTGGCTTCAGTCTGTGCACTGGAGGGGCTGCCCCTCCAATTTTACGACCAGGCAGCTGAGGCCGTTTCTATGTGAAATGCTTTCACTGGTTTTCAGAGGGTACCTGTGATGTGAGATGTCAGCACACAGAACCCCTTTTGTAATTTGGAGTTGGCTGTGGAGTGGCGATTTGCACACCTACCTGTTCTGTCCTCACTATATTGCTCAGTTTGGCCTTGTCCCCTATAGTGTGCTAGATGGTCATCCTTCTGTACTGTACAATACCAGTAATCTGGATATAGCCAGGTGGCTCCAACTCCTCATGAGAACTTCATATATTACTGCAGTCTAACACAGTGCAGTTTCTACACCAGGCTCAATCTCCAACTGTCTGAGTGTTCTCTCTCTGTCAGAGTTACATCACTGACTAAATTACATTAACTTTTTACTTCACACTTTGTGGCTTAGCCTACCGTGACCTGGTAATAGAAACCTATTCTTCCAATAACACTTCAACTGAGGTAAACAGTTATATCTTCTGACAATTATTCCATTGATATTTCACCACCTGCATTTGAGCGTCCATCTGTGCTTTCTTTTCCTCCGCTCCTTTTTCCTGATTCTGTTAACAAGTTCCATGAGGTGAGTAATTGCAAATGCAATTGTCTGGTTTCCTGTCCGTCTCTCCGACATGTACATACACATCTGCAAACAGGGAAGCTGGGGTGGATAACTGAGGAAAAAAAAACCAATGGGGTGTTTCAAGGAGTAGGGAGTAGCTGGGCAGCTGTTTGGAGAGAGGGGTGAGGCAATGGGTTAGGAAGTGGATGTGGTGGGTTTGAGATAATATTTCAGGAGTGAGGGCTAGGAGTTGGGGCAGTATTTTGAGGAGGAATTTGGGGAAGTGCTTCTTTGTCTCCCCCAGCAATTGCAAATCTACCTTCACTGACAGGAAAGCAGCAATGGCATCCTGACTCAGGCCTGGGCAGGGCAGGGTGGTGGGGATGGGGGTTTCCTGACTTCCTTAGATCTAAGGCTATTACCTCTTAGTGGTAAGGGCCATAGCCACTTATCTGCAGTGATCAGATCAATCAGAGACCAGTAGCTTCCAGTAGAACAAACACATTCTCCAGATGAACAGCCCCTGCCTTATTTCTGCCTGTTGCAGCAGCCTAAAATTCCTCTTTAGATTTACACACATCTTGGAACTGCAGTAAGGCGACAAAATATTGTACAGGCCGTTGTCCTGTTTAATTGAGACTACTTCCCTTCTCTAATCCTTCACTATAATTAGGATTCTTATTTATTGGTCACAGCACCCAGGAGAATGTTAAAGCTTGGAGAGGTGTACGAAACCAGTCAAAGTTGAGTGAACCATGTTACAACCAAGTGAGACAGTGATTGGCTCCCCTCCTTTTAAACACCTCTCAGTCAGGCACAATTTTCTTTCTTTTTTTTTAACCACATAGCTGTTTTAAACTTTGTGAACCAGATCAAAAATGAAGGAGAGCTAATGTCAAGGTTTTCTTGAGTGAAAGATAGTGCTTCTATTGACTTATTAAATGAGAGAAAGGTAAGAATATGCAGTACCAAACATAAACACGGGTAATAAGGTTTGAAAAAGAGAGAGGCTGGGGAGAAGGGTGTCTAGCATAGCCAAGGATAATAAAAGCAAAAACAGTTACAGATCATAAGAGTTCCTTGTGTTGCAAAAATGAAAAGACCTGAGTCCAGTGGTTTAGCTGTTGACTTGTTTCTTCTATAATGGTGAAACTGCAGTCATCTGGAGTTGTCAGTGAATGGTAGCTGTTGTTTCAAGGTGTTTCTCATTGCCTAGTTCCTGAGTTTCAGCGAGACTGAGAGAGAGCTTATGCGTGTATGTGAAAGAGAGAGTGAGAGCGTTCAGCATCCTTCCTGTTATCAGTCCATGTTGCTTTCTCTCTACTTTGAGTTTGCTGTTGACGTGCCATTTCTTCATGGATTCTGGTGTCACTGTTTCATTTCAAGCTGAATAGATGTAGCCTACTTTTCATATCTTTATATCTGAATTTATCATGCAAGTGTGAGCATAACATGTAATGCTAATGTCTTGATGTCTCAGAGTTTCAGTGCCTCTTGATTAAAATGGTAATATAGCTGCAGCTGGATTCATGTATTCCATGTGAGTTTCCTGGGTTTGCAGATAATCACAGCAGCTGTTTTAGGTCAGTAATGTCTCTTTTAAATCCACTTTTAATTCATGGATTCTCAGGCAAATTATGAAAGTTGAATATTGATTGTTCATTTTGACCATGATCCTAACAGCCACCCCCTTTCCATTCTATCAGATAATATCAATAATATGTAAGATAAGGGTTACCTCAACCTAACATCATTTCAAACACCAAACAGCAAAATGTTGGCCTCAGATAACTACAAATAGTTTCCATTAGTTTGTCCAAACTGATGCGGAAGGTAAACCCTATAGTTTTGGATGTGTCCCTGAACACGTGACCTATATTTAGATATAACAACTGAACTCCGGAATCAAATTGTTGGAGATTATGTTGTAACTATATTTAAATTACAAAATGCATAAGTCCTCTTGGGGAATAATATAGTTATATTAGTTCTGTGCTTGCTTCATCAGCAAGTTAGCATTCTTGCAGTTTAATTTCAAAATCCACTCTAGGATTTCTGTATGTAATTTGACACACAAACTGACATGTCAATGCAGTTCTGTATTCAAGAGCTCCCATCATCCATGATGCTATCTGCTTGTCCGAGATCAATGTTCCTCCATTCATCAATACTTCTAAAGTATGTCCTTGGAATTTGGCTCTTTTGGTGGAATGCAGCTGTGAAACATTAGTTGTTACAGTTCTTAATGCAATAGTAACTACAATTGAAAAATAGGTAATTTTATGTGAAATGACAAGGCATCACTTATGTAGCTACAGCTGGGCAGTATCTGGGCTTGGCCTGTGAAGGGTGACATGGTGGTTTAGTGGTTAGTACTGCTGCCTCACAGCACCAGGGACCGGGTCTGATTCCATTTTTGGGCTACTGTCTGTGGAGTTTCCACATTCTCCCAGGGTGTCTGTGTGGGATTCCTTTGGTTCTCCGTTTTCCTCCCACAGTCCAAAGATGTGCAGGTTAAGAAGATTGGCCATGCTAAATTGCCCACAGTGTCCAGGAATCCTTTATTCATTCAGCAATGAGGGTGTTGCTGGCCAGGCAGCATTTGTGTCCATCCCTAATTGCCCAGAGGACAGTTAAGAGTCAACCACATTGCCATGGGTCTGGAGTCACATGTAGGCCAGACCAAGTAAGGATGGCAGTTTCCTTTCCTGAAGTGAACCAGGTGAACCAGGTGGGTTTTTCCTGACAATCGGCAATGAATTCATGGGCACCATTAGACTCGTAATTCCAGATATTTATTGAATTCAAATTCAACCATCTGTTGTGGCGGGATTTTAACCCAGGTTCCCAGCACATTATCTAGGTCTGGCTAGGTGGATTGTGTAGGCTAGGTGGATTAGCTGTGGAAATGCAAGGTTAGAGAGGTATGGTAGTGGGTGGGATGCTGTTCGGAGGGTCAGTGTGGACTAGATGGGCCAAATGGCTTGCTTCCACACTGTAGGGATTCTATGATTTAGAAGTGGCAATCACAGGTGCCAGGCAATCACCATTTCCAAGGACAGAGAATCTAATCATTTCCCCTTGACATTCATTGGCATTTGCTGAATCCCCACTATCAATATTTTCAGGGGTGGTGTAGCATTGTGCAGAAATTGCACTGAATCAACTATAAATGCTCTGACTAAAAAGCAGGTCAGAGACTTGGAATTCTGTGGTGAGTAACTTACCTCCTGACTCACCAGAACCTTCAAGGCAGAAATCAGGTGTATGGTGGAATACTCTCCATTTGGCTGGATGAGAGTAGCTCTAAGAACAGTCAAGATGATACCTTGGCCAAACAGCTCACTTGAATGGCACCTCATCCACCACATTCCATATTCACTCTATCCACCAACAATGTACTGTTTCAGCGGTATGTACCATCTACAAGAAGCACTCCAACAACTCATCTAGGCTCCTTTAAGAGCACCTTCCAAACACATAACTTTTACCAGCTAGAAGAATAAAGGCATTAGATGCATGGGAACCCCATCACTGTCACGTTCCCCTCCAAGTTGGACATCATCCTTTCTCAGAATTACCATTCTCATTGGGTCAAAATCCAGAACTCCTTTTCTAATAGTACTGGGGATGTACCAACCCACCATGGACTGCGGCTCATACCTTCTGATCAAAAAATTCTGGACTGGCCAATGACACCAACATCCCACGAACTGATAAAAAAGGATGTCAGATTTAACTGAGATAACAAGGTGTGGAGCTGGATGAACACAGTAGGCCAAGCAGCATCAGAGGAGCAGGAAAGCTGACGTTTCGGGTCTGGACCTTTTCTGAAGAAGGGTCTAGACCCGAAACATCAGCTTTCCTGCTCCTCTGATACTGCTTGGCCTGCTGTGTTCATCCAGCTCCACACCTTGTTATCTCAGATTCTCCAGCATCGGCAGTTCCCACTATCTCTGTCCGATTTAACTCTTTTTTTGACTGATTTTCATCTATTTGAAATTGCATTGAAGGTTTGAAATGATGCAAATTATATTAAATATATCGATCACCAAGCTGACAACAAATTTCTGGTTCTCCCTTTTGCAGAGAGGTATATGACCATAGACCCATTAGATAGTGTAATGGAACTGCATCACTCAGCTCACATATATTTAACTAAGCATGTGTGTGTTGTGTTATTATTAATGATTCTCAGAGGATTATCCGAGACTTCTATTGATTGATTTGATCTGAGAACCATGGCTTAGTCTGAAAAGAATTTAGTGCTAAAAGAGAGAGAGAGAGCAGTTTATTAATAGATAACTGCAAAAAACAAGTTTACAAAAAGAATCAATGTTGAATGAACTCCACCGTTGCCTTGGGGACAAATTTCTGTGTATAACGACAAAAATTAAAACCACCCACAGCTTCTTTCACCTATTTGAACACGGATGAGCTCCGCAATGACAAGTGACCTGTCAGGATCCTTCAATTCTCTGTACTTGCACCATGACAACCAATAATTTACAGTATTTTTCACTGACACCAGTCTCCTGTATGGCATGGTGCAAACAGCTTAGATCAGAATCTTTTGAATATAAAATTTCTTCAGTGAAGTTCTGCCTAATATGGTAACCACAATAAAATAAATCATTAGTAATTTTGAACTAAATATATAACATGATTTTTATAATAAAATAATACCAATTAATTTCCTTAAGAATAGTTCTGTTACTTGACTAAACACCACCACAATGTTCCTTACAATATCTGCTCTTTCCAGCAAATTGTTTGATTTAACCTTTTTATGTAAGAACCATAATTTTCTGTCAAAGCAACAGTGAGACTGATAGCATTGCTGCTATTTATGTGCAAATGCCAGAGCAGTATTCCGCAAACCTTTGCCCACAGTGAGAATTGTGGTGTGTGTGTCTGTATGTGTCTTTGTGTGTGTGTCCGTATGTGTCTTTGTGTGTGTGTCTGTGTCTGTGTGTGTGTGTGTGTGTGTCTGTGTGTATGTGTGTGTGTGTATGTGTGTGTGTGTGTGTGTGTGTGTCTGTGTGTGTGTGTCCATTATGACTGGGTGAGGTTACAAGGTGGTCATTGCTGCCTCAGAGCTCAGAACCCCAACATTTCAGCTTGCAACTTTCATAGGATCCTCTTTGGATCCCTATCCCCACTTTGAGAAGCCCAGTGCTATTTCAACTTCAGGTGCCGAGGACAGATGCTTTGTTAAATGCAAAAGCTGTTGCCTGAGATGCACTGCAGCACTCTTAGCTTCATGGAGATGGCATCTCTTGAAGCCTGGTTCACCAGAATGCATTGAACTGCAGGAAAACACTGAATGAACAGATGCAAGCTACACGTTTAGGAGCCTTTCCTTGTATGTATATAATAAACCCTGAATTAGCCATAAGAGATTCTTTTAACAATGTGTTCATTGTTACTTACTTAAAATAAACATCTGTGACATTGAAGATTAAATCATTGAGTGTGAGGATTTGTGTTTTCACATCTAGTTGTTAGTTTTTATTAAAGGTGAAGTTTTAGATGTTTGATTTGTTTTTCCTTGCTGTCCCTTTTATTCTGTTGTTCCCTATCCAATCATGGTTACAACAGCAGGTCAGTTCTGTAGCAAGTAACTCGTTGTCTGGTTCCTTGAAGCACCATCTACAAAGCACAATTCAGAAATGTGATGAAATAATGTCCACTCGCTTGAAAGGGTGAAGCTCCAACAACAACACTCAAGGAGTTCAATACTACTGCTGGTCAAAGAACACCTATTCACCATGTTAAGCATTCAGATTCTCTATTTGGATTTAAATGAAATCATGTACAAATGTCCCTCCTAATCTGCCATAGTCATATGACTTCTACCATGAAGCACACACACTGTAGGCAGACACCTTGAGTTCAATGAAGGCCTCATGATGAACACTTTTCTGCGTTGTATGCTTGAAACACAGTCACAAATGATATTGAGATGATTGTTGCAGAGCTGTAAGAAAGCACAGCTATTGACAGGGAGACACAGGTATGTACAGAGCCATGAGCTCCGACTAAAATAAACAAAGCCACAGTTAAAACTGGTTCAGAGAAAATGGCTACAACATTTGATGACAGGGAATGCAAAGCAAAACTGAATTTGTTTCTGTGCACAATTGAAAAATAATGATATAACAATGGTCTTGGTGAGCAAACTGGAATAATTATAAGTTACTACACTTTTATCATACTCTAAGGAAACAACACCAAGATAAACAGATAAGTGTACCATTAACAGAGCAGCATGATATAAGGACTATGCTGAGCAATGCATAGACAGAAACTTGAAAGGGTTCAGAAAAGATTTATGACGATGTTGCCGGCTTTAAGCTATAAGGAAGGACTGAATAGACTAGGGCTATTTTCTCTGGAACGTTGGAGGCTGAGGGATGATCTTATATGGGTTTATAAAATCATGAGGGGCATGGATAGGGTAAATAGACAAGGTCTTTTCCCTGGGGTGTGGGTGTCCAAAACTAGTTTTAAGGTGAGACGGAAAAGATATAAAAGGAACCTGAGGGGAAACTTTTTCGCGCAGAGGATGGTGTATGTGTGGAACGAGCTGGCAGAGGAAGTGGTGGAGGCTGGTAGAATTCCAACATTTAAAAGGGCATCTGGATGGGTATATGGCTAGGAAGGGTTTAGAGGGATATGGGCCAAATGCTGGCAAATGGGACTAGATAAATTTATGATATTGGTTGGCATGAACGAGTTGGACCAAAGGGTCTGTTTTGGTGCTGTACATCTCTATGACTCTATGACTATTGGAACAATAAATTCCTAAGCCAGGAGAACAGCTGTATATATATATTTGGCAACTTGGGTAACTCAGAAATGCATGCATCTTTATTTGTATTTTTCATATAAAGGGGAGTATTTGTTGTAAATACAAATAGCCCTCCTAGTTTACCATACACATGTAATCTCTACTTCGAGGCACAAACACATTAGGCAAATACCTTAGCTTGTAAAGTTCAGTTCAGCTGAACGGAACATCTTCCTTGAAAAGGCACAACTGCCAGAGAGAGAAAAGGAGAGGAAAATGTCCAAGAGAATGACTAAGTAAGAAATATATCAATGGTTAGCAACTGAGTGATATGACCTTCCAGTTTTGAATGTTGACTGATGTTTGTGCCTGAATTTGGAATGTCTGTATGATTATAATGAGAATGAAAGATGTTGCAGTGATTTGCTGGGATTGGACAAGAAGCACATGGAATGCAGGAGAGTAGAGTTGGAGTAATAGAGGTTATCAAAAGAATGATTTGGGCCAGGTTAAATACAGCAAAACTGATCTAACAAGATCCTGAGATAACAAGGTGTAGAGCTGGAAGAACACAGCAGGCCAAGCAGCATCAGAGGAGCAGGAAGGCTGACGTTTCAGGCCTAGACCCTTCTTCAGACCCTTCTTCACCTGAACTAACAAGATCCTTCCTTTTCTGGTCAGATCATTTAACTTGAGGTATTCAGCCCATGTATTTCGGATGATGGCCTGGCCTTTTATTAATTCAAGCACCTCCCTCTGTCCTGCTGCCAAGTGCTTACTGGTCCTTTAGCCATATAAGGGGGATAAGAGTTGTCTATTGCATGAGATTGGATTCCACTGTGTGGCTGAATCCAGGGGCTCTTGCCTTTGTTCTCTACAGCCACACTAAATAAATCTCAATATTGCCCAGCCCTTCTGTTCATGTGACCAAGCAACTGACTCCCCTGCCATGTCTACAAGCACCAATTTCTGCCCCAAGTCAAAATCGGCACCTGGAATGTTGCAATTGAAAAGAACCTTGCTGCACTCAATCACAAACATCACACTGCAAAGGATAAAATATTGTTTTCTCAATGCTTTGTATATTAGTTTAAGAAATATGTAGAGGTTGAATGATCTTAAAAGGTACTTAAGGGGTTTAGTAATATATATAAAATATAGAATAGGGGCCTTTTGGGTATAAGTAGACCGAGGTATTAGTTATTCTGAAACAAAAATATTGTGATATATCAGTTTGAGCTTGAACATTTAGAAATAGACCTTCAGCATTAATATTGCGATAACACTGGATAAGTTGAGCCTGAGCAAAGAGTAAACCAGCAAGATGGAGTTTGTGAATTATCAAAGGCTACTGCAAGCTAGATTATTCTCCTTCATCAGTTAACGCTGAGTTATTAAGGACACCAACAATAATGTAATAGCAACTCGATTCCCAACTTCATCAGAAATTATGTTTCATATGTGATTGCAGAGATAGGATGGTTTCACTGACATAAAAATGTGCATAACTTTTCTGATATGTCAAGTGCTTATCAATGTCTGTTAGCAATGTGAAATGGCATAAAATAATATGCTGACTCATGATAGTCAAATATGTAAAATCATGATGTAAGCTTTAATTTATGAATGAGTAAGACACTTTGTGTGAGAAATATTAATAGGACATTTCCATCAGGAAATATTAATTGTAAACAGTGGAAATCCCACTCATACACTCAAGATGTGACACAGAATGTTGTAAAGCATATTGTTGATTAGAAAGGTTTTAACTTGCACCCAGTTTGAAATGTGATGTAAATAAGACTCAGAATTTACAATGTTTGAAAGAACTTTTCTTTCTCACTGTTTGGGTAGTTATTTTACAATATATTCTCTATCAACACCCATTTAGCTGTTGAAACTTTGAATCTTCTGTGATCCAGTAATTCGGTACATTGTACTTTTGCCTCTTTGATCATTACTTTTTTGTGTAACTGTATTCTGAGAGCTGTAGTTTTGCAGTGTGATTCAGCAAATTCAACAGGCTGCCTTAAAACAAATTAAGAAACAAGGATTGCAAAAGATGACACCTGACGCCAATGAATATTAAAACTTTTCTCCTCTGAAACTCATTCAATACCAAATGTTTTACTCCTCATGCTTTCACACCCAACAAACTCCAGTGAGGTTTTGTTGTATGTATGTGGCTTGAGAAAAATGATCTCCTGAAGCAAGAACAGTGCAACGTGAAAATTCAGCTTCAGAATTCTTTCATTGGCTGCTTCAGAAAGTTTACGCTGCGCGGCAAGCAAAACCAAAATAAGGAATAAGAAAAACATTGTTTTACTGCAACTCTTTTGTCAATCTGCAATGAATTCATAAGATATTTTTGGTATTTCTCCAATGAAACACTTAGTACACTTTCCCAATTTTGAAAGTACACTTCTGCAATAATTTATCTTTATGTACATACATCAGTGGAGTCTGTATTCCCAGGGGAATGCAGCCTACATTTTAACACCAAATATTTAAACGTTAAAATTTTGTGATACCTCTTCCCATACTCCTGCTTTTTGCATCAGTAATAATCAGATAGTAATCATTCCAATATTAGTGATTTATCCTTCCTCCTGATCTTGATTATTTCATTCAAGACTTTATGATTCCCCAGAATATACCATTTTGACTGAGATAACATGCACACACTTGCAGACCTTTATGAATGTATTATGGCTTTAACCCAAGGGCATTAGTCATCTTTATGACTTCTGACCATTATTGTACAGTTAACACTTTAAATAAAGATGTACAAATGTGTATTGCCTTTTGTAAGTAGAGTTCTAGAATAATGCAGCATCCAAAGAGGCCATTGGTTTCAACATTCCTGTGCCTGTCTTTGGAAAGAGCTGTCCAATTCATTTACCTTCCTCGGTCTATCCTCATAGACCTGTGCACTTATCTCTTCCAGGCCTTCTCCAAATCCTTTTTGTAAGTTGTTATTAAATCTGTTTACACCACCATGCAGAGGAATTTCAAGGACAATCTAGCCAGAAACTGTGTTATTAATTTTTTGTGGTGCCAATATTTTGGATTATTCCACTGTAAAGGGTTATCCCTGTAACAGACTGACACCACGATGTAGGGGTTATTCTGCAAAGCTTTGCAGAATTTCAGGAAGCATTTGATAAAAATAACTCCAAGCATTTGAAATGGTAGTTGGCATTTTTTGTGCAATGGCTACTGACTTAGGAAATAAACCACAATTTAACATAAGCAAAGGGTTAACAGAAAGAGGCAGAGGGCTGACTTTCAAAGTGTCTAAGGCTTATTAGAGTGCTGACCCTCGCTAACATGGGATTGAGGGGGTGTCTGTGTATGGTCATTATTCTGGTTTTTGATCAAGTGATGCTGATGACAGTGAGTACCACTCGCACAGAAACCTAGCTGTGTGATCAAGTAATTTCTGATCCAGGAACCAGAAAATATTTAATATTTAACAAAAGGTCAGAGTGGCCGCTGGTGTTCCAATCCATCTGTGTCTATCCTTTTCATAATAAACAATTTAAACGCTGCAGGCACTCAATCTTCTCAATCAGAAATGAAGAAGGCATGATAGTACTTTATACACGTGGTGTTCATTGTGTTGTGTAATGGAGTGAACGGACATCAGTTTGCAATTCCTAATGCAGCATAATCCTGAACTCAGATAAATTTAGGCATGAGCCATAAACTTCATTCTAAGCTGCCCTTGTGCACTCATTAGCACCAGCTCAATTATTGGCTGCAGGTCATATCCTACTCCCACAATTACATGAGGGAGGAGATGAAGAGAAGTGAAGCAATGGGAGGAAAGTGTCCTCAAAAGGGTTCTTTGGATATTCTTCTAAGCTCAGGCCAGACTTCTAAGTTCTTTAAAATAATGTCTATTAGGAGATGTGATTGATAGTAAGGCATCTTGTGCTTAGCAACTTCTTAGCAGAGTACTAGCACATGACTAGTGAGGTGACAGATTAATCATGTGTCTCACCTCAGAGGCTCATTTACATATTCTGTTACAACCAGGTGAGACTGGATGAAGTGGTTCCCCTCTATTCAATCTGTGACAATGCTGTGGCTTTAAGATGTTATTTTGTCCTTTTCTTTGAAGAGGGATTGTAAGGCAGAGGCACCGAGCAATCTACCAAAACCACCAAAGGAAGCAGCTTGTGAGACTTTGGGTTTTTTTTGTAAAGTTGGAACAATAGAGGCGTCCTGGACGGCTGTGGCTAGCTCTCACATACTATCGTTTCTAGTTTTTTTTAATTTTTAGGTTTAGTTTTAAGCAGTTGCTGTTGTGGGCTTGAAGAAGTAGAAGCTATCTATTCCCTCTCTTGGTTACAGCTAGAAGCTGGGGTTTCTCTCTGCTACTGGGAGACAAATCTATTTTTCTGAATTTTCCTTTTGGCCAAGGGGTGTGTTTATGGGATGTTACTATATTGGAACAGTTAATTAGTAATAGTTATTATATCTATTATTCCGTTAAGTTTTCCAATAGAATTAAGTTCTTCTTTTTTTGGTTTGTATTTAACTATAGTGTTTAAATAAATTGTGTTTTTGCTTAACATTGCGTAGATTGACCAGATGCATCACCTCTGGAACAAGGCACTTTACATTGGCTTTAAAAGTAAGAAAAAGTTGGGGGTCTAGGCTACACTCTTAAAATATTTTGAGGGGGTCTGGTCTGGTCCATAACAAACTTCCTCAGTTGACATGAGACTCTACCTCTCTCCCTTCAAATGTAGTCACCAATTTTGCTTGAGCAATAGAAAGCCAATTGTCAAAGATTTTGTTGTGGTGCAGAAAGATCAAATTTATTAACTGTTAATCCTGAAGAAAATAAGAAAATAACGATATGCAAAGAACAAAGAAAATTACAGCACAGGAACAGGCCCTTCGGCCCTCAAAGCCTGCACTGACATGCTGCCCGTCACAACTAAAACCCCCTTACCCTTCCGGGGACCGTATCCCTCTATTCCCATCCTATTCAAGACGCCCTTTAAAAGTCACTATAGTAGCTGCTTCCACTACCTCCCCCAGCAGCGAGCTCCAGGTACCCACCACCCTCTGTGTAAAGAACTTGCCTCGTACATCACCTTTAAACCTTGTCCCTCACACCTTAAGCCCATGGCCCCTGGTAACTGACTCTTCCACCCTCGGAAAAAGCTTCTGACTGTACAGTCTGTCTATGTTCTTCATAATCTTGTAGACCTTTATCAGGTCGCTCCTCAACCTCCATCATTCCAGTGAGAACAACCCAAGTTTCTCCAATCTCTCCTCATAGCTAATGCCCTCCATACCAGGCAACATCTTGGTAAATCTTTTCTGTACCTTCTCCAAAGCCACCACATCCTTCCGGTAGTGTGGCGACCAGAATTGAACACAATATTCCAAATGCAGCCTAACTAAAGTTTTATAAAGCTGCAACATTACCTGCCAATTTTTGAACTCAGTGCCTCGGCCGATGAAGGCCAGCATGCCATATGCCTTGTTGACTATCTTCTCCACCTGCGTTGCCACTTTCAGTGACCTGTGTACCTGTACATCCAGATCCCTCTGCCTATCAGTACTCTTAAGGCTTCTGCCATTTACTGTATACTTTCCATCTGGTTTAACCCTTCCAAAATGCATTACCTCACATTTTTCTGGATTAAACCCCATCTGCCATCTCTCTGCCCAAGTCACCAATCGATCTATATCCAGCTGTATCCTTTGACGAAGCATACAGTCTTCATGCAGTCACTTCGACCCACACATATAGAGGTACAAGCTTGATAGGGAATAGCGTTGCTGGAACAAAGACATAAAACTAAAAATCATTATGCAAAGAGAGACCCACTGAAGAATTTCTTGGAAACACACACTAGAACCAGTACTACAAGAAAGGTCACAAGAGCACTCTCGCAGATAATTGAACAAAAGCTAGTATCTTAGTTTTGTCCTTTGCAATGAAGTTGGCACCCAGTTCCCACAAACATTGTTACAGAGAAAAATCATCAAAGAAGCATGAATAACTAAAACATCGCTACAGGTAACTGCATCCCAGAAACCAATTGATCAACATTGGCCTTGCATTAAATCCTTCCATGTCAAAGGCAGCCAAAGGACTCCAAATCAAATAGTCTCCACAGATCAACTATTTGACCAGGTTTTTGGTTATGTGACCTAGTCTCTCTTTCAGCTTAACATGAGCTGACCATCAACTCTGCGAAGCATCGGTTGTTCATAATGATCAGGCATTATAGTTGTCCCTTTGTTTGTTATACTGAGATCAATTTTCATGCTGGTTAGATAAAAATATCATCTAATTCTTGCACAAAGCAACCATATTATTTTCAATGGAGACTTTGTTTATTCTTGAGATTGTTTGTTTTCATCAGGCAGTTAGGATGTATAATCATTTTGTAAAATGTTTTATCTAGTGCAATGTGTTCAAATCTTTGGACAGAAAAAAATCATGTCTGTCAGAAATCGAAGGAGAGGCTTGCTTTCCAATTTGATTGGAATCCTTTTTCTGACCTGATTTGTGCTGCTGTCTTCATTCTTTATGAGTGTTTGAAAGATTTAGTAATCCGTGAACAAACACAGGCTGAAATGATATGTTCAAAATGCAATAATGTTCAAAAATTGATTCAAACAGACCTACTACCATAGGAACGTTGTCATTATATGGCACCTAAATAATAATTTTTAGGGTGTTTAGAATTGAATTGTGTCTTCTACCTTCAACAGTATTTATTGTTAAATGGCACTACAATTATTGTCTCTATTCTATTTGTGTATGTATAACAACAGTGACGAGGCGTTGGTGAGGATTTGCTAGTGTTGAAAGCAGCTCAGAAATTCAGGGGACGAAAGAGGAAATGATGCTCCATCGTGTGGTTAGTGTGGTCTCTCGGACTGGCTTTGATCATTTGCTTTTTTAAAAGCCATTTTCCTCTTCCTTTTTAATCTCTCCTGGGAGATTGCATTAAAGATGTCATTGTCTTTTACTATAGCTGAAAATGATTTTGGCATTCCTGCTGTGTAACAATTCACTAATGGTACAAGGTTATTAACACTAGGATTATTTTCTCTGTGATTGTTTTTACTTTCTTTTGTGTGAAAGAATTAAGCTTCCATTTAGCATCTTCCTGAGCTCCATAGCCAAAATTAGGAATTTACATGATTAATTGAATTTGCAGTTCTGCTTTTTAGCAGCCTGTGGCCCAGAATATTGATAGACCGTCATGCTGCAGAACAATGATACCATTCATAAAGCAGTTCTGTGGAACTGTCTCAACATCTTGCTTCTTTGGAAACTGCTACATGCTTTTGCATGCATAAATGTGCAAATGCACAATTATTTTTGAGCTCTGGTTCACAAACTTGTTTCCTGGTTTGCCCTACATTTTGTTCACATTCTCTGCAGCCATACAGCAAAGCACTGCTTTTGTGGCTATAGGGACTGGATGAATCACTCAGCACATGTGTTTGTCTCTGTCTGACACGATCTCTGGATACGTCTGCAGAAGGCAGCCAATCATCCGTATGTAGCCACTCTGCTTTGTTTATTTTCTTACATTAATATTTGAAGTAGGAGCCAAGGCCGGTGGGCAGTGTCAACTTAAGGAAAATAGCTGCAGATTTTTTCAAATAAATAATTCTTGAGGTGTAAGCATTATTGGCTATACTAGATAATTTGCCTAAACCTCATTGCCTTTGAGAAAGTAGAGTGAATCTCCTTTCTAAACCACTGTGATCTATAAGCTGAAGGTTCAAGATGGAAAATATAATACACAATAATTGAACTCTATGTTTAATTTTCACTGCCGGGGTTTGTTTTGCTTATGTTTAAAACATAAAAAGAAGTTGCTTGGGCTGAATCTTCCATTTTTTATTTGTCTGAGGGCACGTTGTGTCAAGCTGGGCAGAGTGCTTATCTCCACAAGTTCAAGCAGATTTTCTTGCCGAATCTCATCAAACTCACTGCATTAATGATCATTCCTATCACAATGGCTTGCATAACGTCCCATTTCCGTTCCAGCTATCGTGCTTCGTTCCTGGACCAATTCCCAGAATTGACCAGCATCCCTGGCACTGACACCATCTTTAAAAGGCCAATGTGTATGCAGACAAGCAGTGTCAGTCTGGTGCTGCCCTGCAGGGTTCCTGACATTTACTCTGGATGGGGCTAAGTTGTGCCATGCTCTGTGGTCAAGGACCTGGAGACCCTGGTGGGTGGAGTGGTGCAGAGGCAGGATGTCCCCTTCTCCCAGGACCAGCAGTGGAGGCCACGACACCAGACCATGCCAGCCTGGTCCAAGACTGCCACCCAGGTTAAAGCAATCTCAGCCACCTGGAGGAATGCCCAGCATATAGAAAAAAAAGATCAATGACCTTGTCCGCTCCACCAGCATAAATGTCATCATCTTCTTTCTGATATCTCCCACTCACTCCATCTCTGGTACTGTATCCACCTTCCATCGTGATGCATGTTCTACCGCACTCACTACTGCCTGCAACATCTTCCCCACTTGCTCTTGCCCATCTCAGCCCTTCACACCACTCACCCTGCATGCCCTCTGTGCCGCATACTCACTTGCTTTAGAATACCTCCCGCCCCCTGCACTAACTGTAACAACTGTGCTACCCACATTCATTTCACATAGTACCTGCCTCTATCCCATTTCAAGAGTAAAACAGCCAACAATAGGGCAAAAAGGGTCAAGACAGGTGGTTATGCTGCCTGTCATTCATTTCCTCATTCGTTATGTCTAGAGACATTACAGCCATTAGTGAGTGGAGAACACGAGTCTTGGTGGGAGGTGGTACAGTAGCAGAGAGAAGATGTGGCACTTACACTGATGGAGTGGAAAGAAGTCACTGATCTTCATCAGTGCTGGTTATTCCTCCAGATGGCTGAGATTGCAATAACCACGGTGACAATCTCTGACCAGGCTGACATGGTCGGGTGTTATGGTTTCCACTGATGGTTCTTGAGAATGATGAAGTTCCACCGTTTCCCCACCCCATCCAGCAGCACCTTCTTGACCCTGCCCACAAAGTGGGGTGCCAGTTTCCCTCTCTGCCATGCCCTGGGGGACATGTCGGGAAATGTACGGGGCAGCTGTGATCTGACAGTGCATATTGGCTCTACAAAGATGGTGCCTGTGCCAGGAAGGCCAGTCAATTCTGGGACATCCAGTGAGTAGTGAGTTGTTCCTAGAATGGCTCACGGAAAGTTGGAGTGGAAATCGGATGTGATACATACCATATGGGTGAGATGGCAATGAATTGACCAATTTGATTAGATTCAGCAATTTCAGCAAGAAAACCCACTTGACCTCACGGCATGAATCCCTCCATCAAACTTGACATGATTTGCAGCTAAGATTCACCCCCATGTCCAATGCTTAGTTTGTTAGGTGAGATTGATAAGGTCATAACTCGAATATCAATGAGGCAAGGCATACCATCAAGAAGGACCTTAGCAACTCCTAATCACTGTTAAATGGCAACTGCCATTGCCTAACGAGAATCTCACCATGCCACTTGTAAAAATCGTAAAAGATGGAGCAAGATGATATTAACATCAAGCTGCATCTCACTGGACTTCTCACCCAATTCTGTCACATATCTCGCCATAGCTCACATTGCTCAGATTCCCCGTCTGTCATGATTCCAGCTGATGCTATTACTGGACAAATCAGATCCCAGATTATCATCTTACATGATAGATTGTGTTTTGTTTTCTTTTGGTTTAAGGACATGGCTTTTCGCTGAAACACAAACACACAATGCTAAATATTCATGTTTAACAAAAAAACAGAAGTTTGTTATGCAAAAGAAATGAAGATAAAATAAAAAAAGCAATCTATTTACACGTAACACAAATTTAAATGTGTTAAAAGGCATGGTCAAATACAATCATATTAATCACAAAGTCCTCCTTTTACTGTACTTACACCAGAGAGAATTCCCTACTCCTTCACATCAGTTGAGCTTTATTTGACTGTGGCTTCGACTCCTCTGAATCTGATTGCCTTTTCCTGGTGCCTTCATACAACAGAATTTAGAATCTCTCAGCTTCAAATAACTCCTTCAGGGCTTTAACCAAACACTTCTGGTCTGGAAACATCAAACTAAACTGTTTACATTGAAGTAATCTATTTCCTAACAGTTTTAAAGTATCTTCCTTTCAGATGAGCAACTGTTTTACATATCCAACTCCAACTATGACTTCTGTAAGACTGCCCCACTGAAACTCCAAAACTTTTTCAAGCTATGGGTGTTTCTCCTAAGCAGCTCCCAAAATTCCAGAATCTTCAATCTGAAAGACTAATTCACTACATTTTTAAATTTTGCTCACTTGTACTTTACATCGGTATTCACCCAGGAAAAGGATATGGAGGATAGTGAGATTTGTGTGGAGCATGCTAATATGCTCAGGCATTTTGAGATCAAGAAAGAAGTGGTGTTGAATCTCTTGAAGAGCATTAAGTTGGATAAGTCTCCAGGGCCCGATAATACCTATCTCAGGTTATTGAGAGAGGCAAGAGAGGAGATTTCTTAGCCTTGATCAAGATCTTTGTATCCTCCCTATTCTGGAGATGTCCTGGAGAACTGGCGAGTAGCTAATGTTGTTCCTCTGTTCAAGAAGGGAAATAGGGATAATCCAGGAAACTACAGACCTGTGAGTCTCACATCGGATGTTGGGAAGCTATTGGAGAGAATTCTCAGGGATAGGATTTATGCACATTTGGAAAAGTATGGCCTAATTAGGGAAAGTCAGCATGGTTTTATGCTAGGCAAGTCATGTCTTACTAACTTGATTGAATTTTTTGAGGAGGTGACGAAGGAGATTGATAAGAGTAGAGAAGTGGCTGTTGTTTACAAGGATTTTAGTAAGGTTTTTGATACGGTCCCTCATAGTAGGCTCATCCAGAAGATTAAGATGCATGGGATCCACAGTGACTCGGCTGCATGGATTCAGAATTGGCATGCCCATAGAAGACAGGTAATTGGTGGAAGGGTGTTTTTCAGGCTGGTGGTCCATGACTGGTGGTGTTCCGCAGGGATCAGCACTGGGACCTCAGCTGTTTGTGATATATATAAATGACTTGGATAAAAATGTAGATGGGTGGATTAGTAAGTTTGAAGACAATACAAAGATTGGTGGTGTTGTGGATAGTGTAGAAGGTTGTCAAAGGATACAGTGGGATATAGATCAGTTGCAGATATGGGCAGAGAAATGGCAGATGGTGTTTAATCCTTGTAAGTGTGAGGTGTTGCACTTTGGGAGATCAAATGTTAAGAAAATGTATATGGTTAATGGCAGGATTTTGAACAGCATTGATGTACAGAAGAATCTTGGGGTTCAAGTCCAAAACTCCCTGAAAGTAGCCACACAAGTAGATAGGGTGATAAGGAAGGTGTATGCATGCTTGTGGTTATTGGTTGGGGAATTGAGTACAAGAGTCAGGGTGTCATGTTGCAGCTTTATAAGACTTTGGTTAGGCCACACTTAGAGTATTGCATTCAGCTCTGGTCACCACATTACAGGAAGGATGTGGAGGCTTTGGAAAGGGTGCAGAAGAGGTTTACCAGGATGCTGCCTGGATTAGAGGGTATGAGCTATAAGGAGAGGCTAGAAAATCTCAGGCTGTTTTTCTTTTGAGTTGCGGAAACTGAGGGGAGACTTGATAGAAATCTATAAAATTATGAGGTGCACAGATAGGATTGACGGTCATAAGTTTTTTTTCCCAGAGCTGAAATGTCTAGTACTAGAGGCCACGCATTTAAGGTTAGAGGGGAAAGGTCAAAGGAGACATGAGGGGCAAGTATTTTTCACCGAGAGTGGTAGGAGTCTGGAATGCACTGCCAGGGGTGGTGGTGGAGGCAGATACAATAGGGGCATTTGAGGGACTTTTAGATAAGCACATGAATATGAAAGGAATGGAGGGCTATGGACCAATGGTAGGCAGAGGGATTAGTTTTATTTGGTGTCATGTTCAGCAAAACATTGTGGGCCGAAGAGCCCATTCTTGTGCAGTACAGCTCTATGTTCTATAAACTCTCCCAATGTAAATAAAACCCTATTACTCTTTAGAAGTTTTTCTGTAATAGTATGATTTAAAATAAATCACCACTGCTACAGAAATACTTACAAGTAAATCTTGTATGGGGAGGCAATGGCCTAGCGGTATTATCACTGGACTGTTAATCCAGAGACCCAGATAATGTCCTGGGGACCTGGGTTCAAATCATCCTGCCATTGCAGATGGTGGAATTTAAATTCAATAGATATCTGGAATTAAGAGTCTAATGATAACCATGAATCCATTATCAATTGTTGGGGAAAAACCCATCTGGTTTACTAATGTCCCTTAGGGAAGGAAACTGCCATCCTTACCTGGTCTAGCCTACATGTGACTCCAGACCCACAGCAATGTGGTTGACTCTTAACTGCCCTCTGGGCAATTAGGGATGGGCAATAAATACTGCCTGGCCAGCGACGCCCTCATCTTGTGAATGAATATAGGAGAAAAAATCATTAAACCCTTTCATAGACACAGAAAGCCCATATTCCATGAGTTTAAAATTCAAAATCCAAAATGAATAATGTAAATATCCAAATTACATCGCACTTCCAGGTTTTCAACACACCAAAAACATCAGCTTTGGAGATCTTGGTTCATGTTTTTTTCTGCATCCTAGGGAATTGTCAAACACAAAGCATTAACTTCGGTTGGCACTTGCTTTGCTGCAGGCTCAGCATATACTGCTTGGCACATTTCTCTGCAGCAGTCCTCGTAAATAGAAATGTCACACAGTTAATGAATTTATAAATTTAAGTATTCTCTGAAGTCAACTGTATGAAACGAGATTCATTTGACATGTCAGATGCTAATCTATTAAGCAGGTGATGCTTGAGGGAAGCAGCCCAGTTATACATGTTATTAACATGCAAATAGATTAGGATCAAGAATGGCCACAATATTCCCATATTGTTTTTATTGACTCTTCAGGTTTAAATAAAGGAATCTCTGAGTGCAGTAAAACTGCAGAAACAGTTCTTATTGATGGCCTGTAAATGTAACAATTGCCTGCATTCACAGAATTCTATCATAAAAAACAGAATGGTTGAAATCAGCAACAAAATCAGCAAGTACATTAATACCTACTAATGTTATGACTGAACTGGGATGAGTGCACTGCGACCGTAGGTCCACTAGAATAGACTAGAATAGTCTTTATTGACACTTGCACTCGAATGAGTGCAGTGAAAAGTTTGTAATGTTGTTGCATTGGTGCAATTTTAGGTACAGGGTACCTCGGTACAGATACTTTAAGTGTTTGTTACAGAATTGAAAGAGTAAAAAAAGTGTTGCATAGGAATACAAAGTTTTAAAAAATACACAAATTACTCAATGTCCAGAATAAGGTAGTATGGTGGCTCACAGCACCAAGGACCTGGGTTCGATTCCACCCTCAGGCAATGGTGTGTGTGGAGTTTGCACATTCTCCCCGTGTCTGCGTGTGTTTCCTCCGGGTGCTCCGGTTTCCTCCCAGAGTCTAAAGATGTGCAGGTCAGATGGATTGGCCATGCTAAATTGCCCATAGAGTTCAGGGATGTGTAGATAAGGGGGATGGTCTGGGTGGGATGCTGTGAGGGTCGGTGTGGACTTGTTGGGCCGAAGGGCCTCTTTCCACACTGTGGGGATTCGATGAAGAATAAACAGCAACTTTAAAAAGTACTCAAATTATAGTCCTTTTCACTGAGTCCGTGCCCACTGTGCTTCAGAACACGACACTTCGCTGCCTTCATGTGCCGGCCTCTGGCCCGGACTCCCCTCCCAGCCCGGCCTAGGCTCGGGCTGCCTCCCGCGCCGGGTTCCGGCCTGTGACTCATCTCTGGACTAGCCTCCTGCACTGGCACAATCTCCAACTCATCTCCCGCACCGGCTAGACTTGGATTGGCTGTCATTCTCCATTCCCTCCAGGTAAGTTTAAGAAGTTAAAGGTTGGCAGGTTGGGGGATGAAAAACTGCAGAAAAGAGAAGAAACAAAAGAAAGAAAAAAGAAAAGGAACAGGCAAAGCAGAGGAGTTCCGGCTGGAGCGTCCTACTATGCTGCCATATTGGACTACCTTGAAGTTAGGGTAGGGTCTGAATGAACACAATTGTTTTAATCTACTTATTAGACCCAAGTTGTGACAGGAATTTCTTGAAGTATTTTAAATGGCTGCAAAAAATTCAGAGACTCTTGAAAGGGGAGATGTGATCAGTCATTTACGTCATCATAGTCAGGATGATGAATACTGATTCATCACTATAATTGCTTAAACAGAAGTCTTTGTAATTCATTCTGCTAGGTAGTTGTCTGCAAAACAGTATTAATGAATCAACAGCTGTTCAGAGTTGGTCTGCTTCATGTATGGACCCTAAGGAGAGGTTTATTTGGCACAGTGGTAGTGACACTACCCCTGGACTGAGAGCCCAGGTTCAAGTCCCACCTGCTCCAGAGGTATGTAGTAACATTTCTAAACAGGTTGATTGGTGAAAAAAGTATAGGCCCGAAGTGGCCCTTTGGCCTAGAAGCCTTTTCTCTTTCAGAGGTGTGTCATAACATCCCTGGGCAGGTCAATTAAAATATGTATAGTAGCTTGCTTCCATTAAAGGGTCTTTTATAGCGGTCTGGTAGTGGTCCTACCTCTTGGCCAGAAGGACCAGGTTCAAATCCCACCTATTTTGGAGGTGTATAACACCACCTCTGAAGAAGTTGAAGAGAAAATATCAATAGACCCTAAAGGAAGGGCTGTTACAGCACTGTGTTAGTGTCATAGCACTCTGAACAGTTTAATTAGAGCATTATAAAGACTCAATAGACATTACAACCATAAATAAAGTACAAAGACCATTCTTGTTAAGAGCTCACTGTCCTTCCTTTACACACTTTCACTAGCTTCTTAAAATTATAGAATCCAATTCTAGTAGGAAATTTAGAATTAATTTTGTGTAAAAATTCTGGATCTGTAATGAATGGGTGCTACAATATAGGCACCTGTACAAACAGCACACTGATACCTTTATATATACATCAGCTGTTTCTATTTGGCTTCAGTTATTGTAGCTGAGGGGTTAACCAAGCAATTGATGTTATTATTCAAATTTCCAGAAAAAGTGAACCCACGATTCACATTAAAATATTTTTCATCTTATTGTTTAAATTAATCTTTTATTTTTAGCTTCAGTTAACAGGCTGGTAAAGCATTAAAGTAATTTCAAATACCCTACTAACCATTTTCAATTTTAATGCTTCTCAAAAACATTGCAGGTGCCTGGTTAATATTCTGTATGGCCTAAGACAGATGATTTGCAGTTTGCGCAGTCAGTTGCACATTAAACTTTAACAGTGTTTAAAATCCAATCAATGCTTAATGATACTTCAACTGTGCATAAAATCAGACAGTTGAGCAGCTTCTTAAAGCAGCTTTTCCCCGACACAACAGAACACTGTGCCAGAAGTGGTGCCCCAAATCCCTCAGATATCATGGTTTAATTATAATCTCAATTTTATTATTCCTAATCACCTATGATTTTCTCGACAAGTACTACACCATATTATTCCCCGATTTCGGGGAAATCATCCTTCTTAATAGGACCTTATTTTACCTGAGATCATAAAGCATTTGCTGTAACATGCCTTCAGATGAAAGCAAAATGTGAGATCCATTTTTGAATATCTTCTGTGAGCTAATCGGCAGACAAGTATAGAATTGGCCAAACCAAGAGTCAACTTCTGTGGCACATATGCAATGCAATAGTGTCTAATCCTTCAGAACATCAATGATGTTGTATCAAGCAATTCTGCTTTGAAGTTGAGGCTGTTTAAACAACACTATTATTTTATGAACAGCTTTAACTTGGGCAAACGTCCGAGTAATATCAAAGAAAATTTGATACCACACCACATAGGAGATATTGGGACAGGTGACCAAAATCCCATTCAAAAAAATACATTTTAGGGATCATCATAAAACTGGAGAATGACAAAGAGAGGCAGAGGCATTTAGGATGGGAAATCCAGAGGCAGCTAACTGAACAGCAGTAGCTGGTGTGAATTCCAGAGGCAGCAGTAGATGGAGTGAATTCCAGAGACAGCTAATGGTACAGCAGTAGTTGAAGAAAAAGAGAAGTTAAAATTGGAGGAGTGCAGCGTTCTCATTGGATTGTGGGAAAAGTGTAGTCTGCGGAGATAATGAGGGGCAAGGCCTTAGAGGGGTTTGTAAACCTCTATAAGCACTTGGCACAAGATCAGGATCAAAGGAGGAATAGGCATTTTTCCTCACTATCGAAGCAAAGTTCTGAAGTCAGTAGGATATGGGATATAGCACATGGTGGTCACACCCATCGACTGCACCAGCATTGTGCCAATATTGAAATAATGCCAGAATATTGTTTCACCAGGAAGGAAAGGTAAGTATGAACTTTCATGTACATACAAAATGCTTTTGTACCCTGATTCTTTCACCTCTGTAAGCATGGTTTAAGCATGCAACTACTTTATCATATTGTCTTAAATGAAAAAGAGAAATATCACACTAAACCAGCACTCTCTTATTCTTCCACCATATTCATTTTTTTTTGTTCCTCATTGCTTGGCATGATGTACCACACTTTGTCAAGGCGGACCGAAAGCCCACCACCATTGACATGGCACAGCAATATTCTCAGGAAATTCAGATTTTGAATACCACATAATCGCAGTGTCCAGCAGGCATGAAAAGAAATTGAAATGCTTACTACAGTTCATCAGAAGCATTTACAATTAAAATCCCACCTCATTACCTACAAAATTCAAAGATCTCCTGAGATTTCAATGAGATTCAATTTTACCCGTCCTTTTAATATTGCTGCTGTAGTTATGACACAGGCAGCACCCAAGCAGCCTTTCCTTTCATGCCCAGCATCTGACAGAAAGCTTGACATTCACCTGAGATCCTTCCCCTTCAAGTTAATTAGGTCCCAAAGGAAGATCATAGTCTGAGCCCAGCAGAACATGTATTAGATAGAATGTATAACATATAAGCTGGCCATTTGGTCCAACTAATCTATGTCAGTTCTGATAATCCTCAGAAGCATCTTTGCTGTCTACTTCATCTAATGCTGTTGGATAGTAGCAGAAGGGGTAAATTAATCCTTTATTGTTTTCACAGTCTAATTAATCTTCAAATGGAAGATTATTAAATGATTGTGCTGCTGTCAAAAGCTCTGAAAAACATTTCACAAGCTGAGCACATGAACTGAGAATTCACAGCTAATATTAGAAGCCTTACTGAGAATGGCAGCAGAATCTTAATGACCTCCTTCTAACATTCCTTACCTACGTCAGTAAATCTGACTGAAACATTCCAGAATTTGATTTTTGTTTCTCACAGAGGCTTTAACAACCTGGCTCTCACCACAATGAAATGATCAAAATTTGACGGTTGACACCTAAACCCATAGATGCTTTGATAGTGTGCAGCATAGGCTAAGGTACGATCATCTTACAAGTCTCCTCTGTGAGCTACAACAGATTTCCTGTAGAGCTAGACATCAAAAATGATCCTTCAAGCTGTGGGAGCAAAGACACACTCAGATACCTCATCATGCTATGTTGTTTAACTAAAATGTTACCATGAAAACAAAAGACAAACACACAAGCAAAATTTCCCATTAAAGAAAAGGATAGTTGATCAAATAATTTTATACACAAATTAAAAACAATGTATCCCTCCAGAATGGTGGGCTCATTGGAAGGAAAAATATGTAGATTGGGCATACCCTCAACTTGGTTCCAACAGCAATCACAGCAGCAACATATAACATATTTAATGTAATGAAATGTCCCTAGGTGGTTCACAGGAGCAGTAGAAAATAAAATATGACACTGAGGCCCAAAAGGAGGTCAGAGAACTAAAATCTTGGTCAAAGATGTGGATTTTAAGAAATGTTTTAAAGAAGGAAAGAAAGACAAAGAGATGTGAGGAGGGAATCTCGATGTGTGGGGCTAGACAATTGAATTGTGCAATTAGGATTAAGAAGAGGCTAGAATCAGACATATCTCAGAGGGTTGTGGAGTTGGAGCAGATTGCAGAGACAGAGAGGGGCAGGTTCCTGGAGGGATTTGAAAACAAGGCTGAGACTTTAAAAATCAAGACATTGCTTGGCTGAGAGCCAATAAAGGTCAACAAGCAGAGCAGTAATAAGGGTACAGGACTTGCTCCAAGTGAAGACATGGGCAGCAGAATTTTAGATGACCTCAATTTTACAGAAGCTCAAATATAAGAGAATACATGGGGCTGCATTGGAAGAGTCATGGCTGCAAACAGTGTTGCCATGGGGACGGATGGAGTGTTACAACCCAACCCTAGGAGAGGTTTCCCAATTCATTGCAATGCCAGACAGATGTCCCCAAACTGTTAAACTGCTGGGTGAGGAGGGATGAACTGGCTCTCCTTCGCTATTCACCCACCTGCCTGGTTGCAACAAGGTTCATTTAAAAGGATTCCTTCCCTGGGCGATAGCTTTCTCCTAGATCCAAAGGAGCTCATGTTTTAAAATGAACCAACTTAACAAGGCTTTCTTGAGTTAACAAAAAGAGTAAGCTCATTAATTGCTACACACAAGAAGAAACACAAATGTAACACACATACACAAAGATTAGAAATAAGAGGCAAGTCCAACAAGATTGAAGTTAAGTAAAAGTTTTCCGGATCAGTTTCTGAATTTCTCGCAGACAGACAAGAAAACCTTGTGGTTTTCATTGTGTTGTACTGGTAAAATTGACATTGGCAGCTGAAGAGTTGATTTTTGAGATTATCAGTTATGTGGCCGATTAGAGTTCCTTTGTCAGGAATCCTACTGAATTGATTTTAAGTACTTTCTTTACTTGAAGTGCAGGGATGCCCATTGGCTGTTCTCAAGCTATGACTTCTTTAACATATTCTAATCCATAATGATCAAATAATTATACATAAATACCTTTGAAGATCTCTTTTAATGCCTTTTCTACATTCTTAGAAGGGAAACCCAAAAAAAAATTGTAAAAGGTGGCAGAGAGTTAAGAATAGTCGGCCACTGCATTCTTTCAAGTTGCTCCCTCTCATTTGGAAGTTTCTTTGACATCTTTATGTGTTACATTCCATCAGTCCCACACAGACATTTTGACAGCAAGCTATTGAATTTATACCCGCGGTAAATTTTGTCTTTGTGACAGTCTTCTTTTAGAAAAGACATCTTGGAACTGTGGGCTGAAAATGCCAGTAATATTTTGAGGTTCTGAACTGATGTCATGAGATTAGGGGACTGATTTTGGAGCAAGTAACAGAAACAAAGGCTTTAGCCTTTCCAATACTTAATTGGAGACTTCAGCTCATCTCGCAGTGAATGCTGGGTGTACAGTCTGATAATTTAGTGACAGTGGAGGAGTTGAGAGATGTGACCATGAGATAGAGCTGTATGTGGTCAGTTTACATGTGAAAACGAGCACCGTGCGTTTGGATGATGTTGCTAAGATGCAGCATGTAGTGTTTCAGACATTTATACTTGTGATGTTACGGTTGCGTTAAATTGACTAAATACTTTATTGTGCTTGTTAGATGCCCAGTTTGTTTCTGAACTATATAGAACTGAAAGGCCTGTGGTTTGATAAGATAATCTTAGCCAAGGCAGCAGATGGGCTGCTATATTTGCCTTTACCTACAATTATCTCTCTATTAACGCTTTCAGAAGCTAATGTAGATGTTTACTTATCCCACTTTTTGCTTGCAAATTGATTGCTGAATGTGTAGATATGATTACAATGACTTCAGCTTCTCAGATGTATCTCTTGGTATATTTTGGTAGGACAAGATCACCAGTTTGGAGGACCTGGAGAGTGTTAATTTATCAGCAGACACTCACTGCTAAGCCAGCAATGTCTGCACTGACTCAGTCATGTTAATGGATGGATGATGGCCATGTACCCTAACACTGTCAATATGGTGAACTGGCTGAGTACCCAAACCTCCTCTAGAAAGACACCTGCAAGTGAGATATGAAGATGGTGGACGTTGACACTGACAATTGGGATCTAGTCGTTGATGGCCATGACCTCTAGAGTTGGAAAGGCATTGGAAGAGGTAAGCAGAAAAGGAAAAGTTCAGCTGGCCGAGAAGAGGGCTCAAAGATTGTGCACCTTTTTAACCCAGTGCCTTCCCCTGCAACAAATGGCTGTGCCAGAGTTGGAACCTGAACCACATCAAATGCTGCTTAAAACAGAGTTGATGCCATGGCACTTTATATGACGGAACGTTGCCACTGATAATGCTGACACCAGTTCAAAAAATAACTTGTTGGATGCAAAGCATTTTGGGTAAAGGATGTAATGAAGTTTGCAATGGTACAACACTTTCTCTGATTACTATTCATGAGCAAACACCAAGCTAATCATAATGGCAGGTTTGTTCATCCTCAGTTCAAACAAATGGTGGTCAATGCCAATTGGAAGTTGGGTAGATTGTACCAGGTGCCTTTGTTTCAACTATACTGCATAAATCCTTCGTGTACCGGACATATTTTGATTTAAAGATCATTCATTGAACAGCCGTATGAAAGCTTAGCAAGTTTGCAATTAATCTCATTATTATGCCTTTTCTGTGTATTGTTTCTGCTTATTAAATTATACTTCCGATGTGTTAATTGACAGAGTTTCGCATTTTTTGAGGTGATCTTTACTCCTTTTTAATTAAGTTCATTTCTCATGGCCAATCATCCAATACAGCTACTTTAATGGCAAGGAAGTTGCTTTCTTTGTGTGTCACTGGTGTTTGAGGCAGGTTTGAATTCACTGACACATGCAATCAGGAGTTACCTGATTGCATGTGTCAGTAGGGGAGGCAATGGCCTAGTGATATTATTGCTGGACTGTTAATCCAGAGACCCAGATAACATTCTGGGGACCCATGTTCCAATCCTGCCACGGAAGATGGTGGAATTTAATCTAATGATGACTGTAAATCCATTGCCAAATGTTGGGAAAAACCCATCAGGTTCACTAATGTCCTTTAGGGAAGGAAACTGCCATCCTTACCTGGTCGGGCCTACATGTGACTCCAAACCTACAGCATTGTGGCTAACACTTAACTGCCCTCTGGGTAGTTAGGGATGGGCAATAAATGCTGCCTGGCCAGCAACGCCCTCATCCTGTGAATGAATAAAGGGGAAAAAAAATCCAAGTGAAACAAAACAGTTCAGAACCATTTTCGCAGATCGAATTCATGGGTTGCGCATCTTTGCTTTATCAGTCTAGATGTTGGTAAGGCAGATGAGTTAAAGGTATTGATTAACGAATGGGTATTTGCTATCATTGCTATGACAGAAGGAGGTTGAGGGAGGGACATTAATATTCTGGTGTATAGAATCTTCAGGCAAGACAGGGGAAGCTGTAAAAGAGGAGGGGTGGCACAATATTTATCAAGGAGTCAATTACTATAGTAAGGAGGGGTGATATCTTAGAAGGTTCCTCAAATTACCACACAGGCAGCACTTAAAAAGAAAAAGGTGGCAAGCACTTCACTGAAGGTATATTATAGACCCCCAAACAGTCAAGGGGAGATAGAGAGACAGATAGATGGGCAAATCTCAGAGAGCTGCAAAAATAATCGCCTAATAATAGTATGGGATTTCATTGACTCGATGTTCACTGGGTTGAAGAGAGTGTGAAAGGCTTAAGGAGGACAGAATTCTTCATATGAGTCCAGGAGACTTTTGCAAGTCAGCTTGTAGAAAGTCCTACAAGAGGGGGGGGCAATGCTGGAACTAACTTTAAGGATCAAAGTTGGGCTAGTGGTTAATGTGTTCATTTTGGTGATAGTCAGCTGCTGGGACATTCTGGCACTCTTGCTTTGATGCCATATATAAAAAGCCATTGTGCTCCTGGTCCAGTGCTGGCTGTCAGAGCTGCCCTGCATTGCCTGTGACATTTGCCCTGCACAAAGCTATAAGGGTAAATTGATGCCTACTTTGCAGACAGGGACTTGTCTGGACCTGGGGGTCCTGGTGGAAGGAGTGGTGCAGAGGAGGTCAGTTCTCTTCCCTCAGGACCATTAGTGGAGCCAGCCTGGTCCGACTGATGTTGCTATCTGACTAAAAACAGTCTCAACTGTCCAGAGGGATGTCCAGCAATGCTGCAAGATTGATCTTTACTGCTCTGCCATGCTAAGTGTCACCATTTTCTCTCTACAAACATCTCCCTTCACTTGCTCTTTCCCATCTAAGTCCCAAACTATAAACCCCTGCCTAGCCTCTGAGCCTCCTACTCACTCACTTTGTCACCTTCCCCTACCTAGACCAGAACTAACAGCTGTGGCACTTTCATCTCATCAATCCCTCCCTTTGTCTCATTCCAGATAAAAGTGACCCAAAGTGGAGCAGAAAGTGCCAGGTGGATGGTGAGGTGCCCAATATTCAACTCTTCAGGCCCTATGAGGAGTAGATTTCACGTTAACATGGCTGACTGTAGTGAAGTACAGAATATGCAAGATGGAACTTAAAAGGTTTAGGAGAATTAAAAGGATACATGAAAGGATCCTGGCAGGTAAAATAAAGGGAAATCCTCTGTTTTACAAACACGTTGAAGGTAAAAGGGCAACAGTGGCAAGAGTAGGGCCCATTAAGGACCTCAAGAGGTAATTTGAGCATAGACCCAGAGGATGTAGGTAGGGTTCTAAATGAATACTTTGGGTCTGTGTTCACTAAATGAGAGGGACAATATGGGTATAGAAATCAGGTGAAAGGCTGTGCTACAATTAAAAAAAAAGCATAGACAGAGAGGAGATTCTGAGTGACCTGGTACACTTAAAAGTAGGTAAATCCCCAGGTTGGATGAAATATGTTCCAGGACATTAAATGAGGCAAGAGAGGAAATATTAAGGGCACTTTAAAAAATTTTCAATTTGTCTCTGGCCACAGGAGAGGTGCTGGAAGACTAGCAGACAGCCACTGTGGTACAATTATTCAAGAAGGGAGGAAAGGATAAGCCAGGAAACTACAGGCCAGTATGTCTAACCTCAGTGGTGGGGAAACTTGTGAAACAATTCTGAGACAAAATTAATCAGCATTCAGAGAGGCAGGGATTAATCAAGAATAGTCAACATGGATTTGTTAAGAGGAAGACACATCTGATTGACTTGATAGAATTTTTCAAAGAGGTTACGAGGTGTACACATGACAGCAATGCTTTTGACGTAGTCTACTTGGACTTCAGCAAGGCTTTTGATAAGGTTTTGCATGAGAGACTGATAGCAAAGGTAAAAGCTCATGGGTTCCAAAGAAATTTGACAAATTGGATCCACAATTGGCTAAGTGGCAGGAAGCAGAGGGTGATGGTTAAGGAGTGTTTTCTAACTGGAAACATCTGGTCCAATAGGGTCCCACAGGGGTCAGTGTTGGGGCCTTGCTGTTTGTGGTTTATATAAATGATTTAGAATTGAATGTAGGAGGGTTGATTATGAAGTTCACAGACAATACTGTTGTGTGTGAACTACCACAAGCTACCTTTTATTTAGCTACTTATTAAGAAATCTCAGAAAATCAAATACTAAAATAATTACTTAAACTTTATTGCATGTAGAACCAAAATAATACCCTTCATGTAAACAAGTTAAGCCTCACAGCTAAACTTGGCATTTGCCTGTGTAATGGTGGAAATTAGCTATGATTCCAACCAACAGCTGTCTTTGGATGCCCCCAATGTTCGATTCTTGTGCAGTGTACTTTTCTAGAGTTCTGCTACTGAAGAATCTTGCAGTTGAATTCTTATAGGATTTTCTGCCTTGTGACGTTTCAGTTGTGATATTATTGATGATCCTTTAGATCTGTTCATTCATAACATCAATTACACTTCTGAAGTCATCAAGTCTGCAGTGTTGTAAAGGTCCCGGGTTCAAATCCTCTATCTGTTATAAAGCGGAGGTTGACCCCCCTCTGAGAACCAAAACTGAAAAACCCAAAGAGGAGCACCTTGCCCTGTAATCTGTTAAAAAGAGTACAAAAAGGGGTCCAACCTGTCTTTCAACAATTTCTAGTGGGTAAATCAAATAAATCTCCTGACACTCACTTTACAGACATTTCATCACCATGCTAGGTGACATCATCACTATACCAAGACAGACTACATGAGAATGAAACCAGAAGGCACGCAAACCCCCTACTTCTATGGACTTTCTAAAGTACATAAACCAGACATCTCCCTCAGACCCATTATCTCCCTACCAGGTACACCTTCACACAAACTGGCCAAGGCCCTACAACAGAGACTGAAACGCCTAGTCAATGGATCACCCCATTCCGTCCACTCAACCCAAGATTTCCTCAATAACCTCAAGAACAAAAAAATCAGCGACGATGAGATTATGGTATCCTTTGACATCACAGCTTTATTCACATTAATCAACATCCCACTAGCCAAAGAAACAATGACCACATTACTAGAGAAAGCAGCAATGCTGACCAGCAGCTCCATTAGCAATGACAACATACTTAAACTACTAGACCTGTGCCTCGCAACACACTTAGTCTTTAATGGTCAAGTATACAAACAGATCAACGGTACACCAAGGGGGTCACCCATCTCAGGACTCATTGCAGAAACAGTCATGCAAAGACTAGAACACACCACCCTCCCCCACATTCAACCTAAATTGTGGATCCGGTACGTAGACGACACATTTGTCATTATTAAACGCAACAAATTAGAAGAGACGCACCACCTCATCAACAGTGTATTCACAGGTATTAAATTCACAAGGGAAGAAGAAAACAACAATCAGCTTCCGTTTCTGGATGTTAAAGTTGAGCATTTGATTAACGGTGTGTTCCAAATCTCAGTATACAGAAAAGCAACCCACACTGATCAAATCCTCAACTTCCACAGCAACCACCCCAACACCCACAAACAAAGCTGCATTAGGATACTAGTTAAACAGGCCAGGACACACTGCAACATCCTGGAACTACACAGGAAAGAGGAAGAACACCTATACAAAATCCTCGCTATAAACGGATATCTCTGCAACTTCATTCGCAGATGCCCACTAAACAGACAACAACAGGAGGACACAGTACGACCTAATACATTGACCACACTGCCCTACATCAAGAACATATTGGAACTAACAACAAGACTCCTAAGACCACAAGGAATCATGGTGGCCCACAAGCCCACAGCCACTCTACAACAAACACTCACAAAGATTAAAGACCCCATTCCCACAACATGTAGAACCAATGTGGTTTACAAAATACCATGCAACGACTGCCACAAACATTACATTGGACAGACAGGAAGGAAACTAGCCATCAGAATACATGAACATTAACTAGCAGCAAAAGGGCACGATGAACTTTCCTTAATATCGGTACACTTAGACAATGAAGGCCATCAGTTTAACAGAGACAAGGTAATCATAGTAGCCCAAGCCAAACATAGATACGCACGGGAATTCCTAGAGTCATGGTTCTCCACCCATAATGCAAACAACAAACACATAGAATTGGACCCCATATATAAACCCATACAGATCAAAACCAGAAATGACACTACTCACCATAACGGACCAAACAGTATAAATTCCAAGCGAAGTAGAATAACACCACTTCATTGGAGACTCCACTGATGATATCACCTAGCATGAAACATCTGAATGAGAACAAGCCAGTTCAGTGAGCAAGTCAACAACCTTATCCACAACCCGAGCTACAGATCTTTGCCAAAACTTTGAACTCACTTTACAATTAACAAGTAACAACTTATTCATCTAACTCTAACAGTGAATAAATTAACAAAACTATTAACAAACCAAACAAATCCCTTCTAACTATTAACTATTCCCAAATAACACAAGATTCTAATGGTATGCTATTCTAACAAATACAAGTCCCACTCATATAACAAAACAATAGAACTTAGTCTCTTGAAATTACAACCAGGTTATGTCTTCCAGAATGTTCTGTGTCTTCTCCATTGATTCTTCTGTCAGGATTTTTAGCTAGGAGTGTTGTGGTACTGTTGTGAATAGATGGTATTTTCTCTAAGAGCAGAAAGCTGTTATCTCTAGCAGATGGCAGTCAGCTCTCTTGTCTTTGCCCAACTGCCCCTTCTTTTATACCCTTGATGACATATCAATTTCTTACAGTAGGATTGGTCCAATGTTGTCAAAACCACCAGATTTAAATTTAATTGGTTTCTGGTATCTAAATGCCTGGTTCATATTAATTGGCTAAATTCAAAACTTATTGTCTTGGTAAAAACTGCTGTTTGGCCTACTAACAGCATGGCCTCTCAATACAAATGTTTCAATTCAGCTGCTGTCTGTATTTGCAAATTTTCAAGCTGCTCACAGACATCTCCAAGCATCGAAAAAGCACAATCTTTTAACGGGAGCACACAATGCTTTCCCCTTTGGCATTTTACAAACACCAATACTTTACAAACACCAAATTCTAACGTCCTGTCTCCCAATCCTCAACTTCTGAACCTGACTTCTGAATAGTAGCTTGCCTTCTTATCAGGAGTAGCTTACCTGTTCCTTGTTACGCTTTGCATTAACTGTCTCCTCTTTCTCAGGAAACAGCTTGTTCATGTTACTTTGACTCTCCTATCCAGGATGGTTAATTAGCATCCTGTGCTGAGGAAGAGTCACTGGACCTAAAATGTCAACTCTGACTTTTATCCACAGATGCTGCTAGGCCTACGGAGCTTTTCTAGCAACTTCTGCTTTCGTTCCTGATTTACAGCATCCGCAGTTCTTACGGCTTTTTTTGGTTAATTAGCATGTTGCTTTTAAATCCTTTGTAACAGTTTCTCTGTGTCCCTTTTATGTCTTATGTTTTATGTTTTATTGGAAAAAGCTTATTCCGGAAAGAGTTAATGATGATTCTTTCAATCCCAGAACAGTTACTGGAGAATATGGATGCGTGGTCAAATGGGTTGATCAGCAGCAAATGGAATTCAATTTGGATAAATATGTGGTGATGCGCTTGGGCAGGACAAACAAGGCAATGAAATACGTGATAAACAACAGGACCCTGTGAAGCACAGAGGTTTAGAGGGACTTTGGTGTGCTTGTACACCAGTCGCTAAGGTACCAGGACAGGTGGATAAAGTGGTTAAGTAGGCATATAGTATACTTGCTAAATTAAAATCTATAGAACCGTGAATGCTGTAAATTGGGAACAAAAACGGAAGTTGCTGGAAAAGCTCAGTTGGTCTGGCAGCATCTCAGAACTGAGGAAGGGTCACTAGACCTGAAAAGTTAACTCTGATTTTTTCTTCACAGATGCTGCCAGACCTGCTGAGCTTTTCCAGCAACTTCTGTTTTTTTTGTTGTTGTTGTATAGTATACTTGCCTTTATTAACCAAGACATAGAGTTTAAAAGCAGGGAGGTTATCCTGGAACAGCATAAACTGTTGGTTAGGCCGCAGCAATAATATTGTGTGCAGCTCTGGAAGCCACATTATACGAGGGATGTGATTGCACTGGAAAGAGTGCAGAGGAGATTTACCAGGATGTTGCCTAGACTGGAGAGTTTCAGTTATGAAGAGAGATTAGACAGAATGAGGTTGTTTTCCTTGGAGATAGAGAGTGGACATGACTGAGATGTATTAAATTATGTGAGGCATAGAAAGGGTAGACAGGAAGAGACTTTTCCCCTTGATGGACGGATCAAATGACTGGGGTTATAGATTTAAGGTACAGGGCAGGAGGTTTAGAGGGCATGCAAGGAAAAACTTATTCATTTAGAGAGTGGTAGGAATCTGGAATTCACTATTTATGAGGGTGGTGGAGGCAGAAACCCACATAACATTTAAGAAATATTAAGATGGGCACTTGTGATGCCAAGCCATACAAGGCTGTGGGCCGAGAGCTGGAAAATGGGATTAGAATATTTAGCTGGTTGTTTTTGACTGACATGGACACAATGGACTGAAGGGCCTTTTTCTGTGCTGTTGATCTCTATGACTTTATAACTGTATTGCTGTGTTTGTTGAGAGGACAGCTCCTTGCCATCAACTTTACAAAAGCTTGGAGCATGTACTACTGCAGTATTACCCTTAAGCCTGACAATACCATTCCCAAGCACATTGTTCATTGTGACCTCTTGTAAGGTGGCTTTGGACACCCCTCCAAAACCCTGTTATCATCTCAGAACCTGACCACAGGAGACCTGTTCCTCTATGACAGCTGCAATGTGAAGGCTTGCCGTCTTCAAGACTGTATGTGTTTGCCAATGGGAGCATGAGGTACTGAGTGAATGTGCCTCCCACATCAGGTGCTGCTGTGTCGATATCACAACCTTATTGCTGAGTTGATTTTTTGGATCAATACAGTGAGGTTTATAATTTGCTTTCTCTGCAGTGACTTGCAGCTTCTGCCTATGACCCACAAAACACCCACTATTCTTCTAAGCCCCTATTGTGTTATGCTCACTGTGCCCCTGCTGACCCTTCACTCTTCCCTCATTTGAGTTGAACCTTTTTCACATGACCATTACTGTCTTTGATTTATCCCCTGGAGCCCATGTCTAATGAGCTACTGATGCATTTCGTGATCCTGCACCCTTCCCACATCAGAGAGAGACTTGTCTTGACCACACCATGCCCTTTGAGACCATTCAATCTGCCCCACTTCCTTCCAAATCGCAGAATTCTAAATATAATTGCACCCTGTGAATGTGACCATTCCCTCAGCTATGGAATACAACTGGGCAAGCCCATCCCGAGACTCAAGCTGTCTGCAACCATGATACCACCACGGACTGACCTTAGAATGCCCTCAGATTATATATGACAAGCCTCCTCAACCTTCCCCTGGACAGATTTTACAGGATTGTTCTGACTGACTGTGGATCACCCCATGGACTGGATTCAGAAGATGACCCAGACTGAACGATGAACAAGACCCAGAG
>NC_063354.1:30068173-30097801 GCF_021869965.1 Rhincodon typus
GAGCTGGATGAACACAGCAGGCCAAGCAGCATCAGAGGAGCAGGAAAACTGACGTTTCCGGCCTAGACCCTTCTTTAGAAATTTCTGAAGAAGGGTCTAGGCCCGAAACGTCAGCCTTCCTGCTCCTCTCATGCTGCTTGGCCTGCTGTGTTCATCCAGCTCTACACCTTGTTATCTAAGACCCAGAGTGGTTTTGTTTGACCACCAGGACTGACCATGGATTAACACCTGAATCACAATGGTGTAGATCGCTAAACTCAGTTTGTACTAACCTCCTGACTGAGTGTGACCAATCCCCCAACCTAGAAACGGTCCAGGTCCTGGATTGAGTGTGGCATTACTCCCTGACTGATTGGAGTCCAACCTTGCCCCACTATGTACGAAACGAGGTAAATAAACTTGTAACGCAGATTGAAATTGGCAGGTACAATGTTGTGGGCATCACAGAGACTTGGTTGCAAGGGATACTAAAGGCTGGATACTAAATATCTAAGGATCCATGTCCTACTGAAAGGACAGGCCGTTGGGAAGTGGGGACGGGGTTGCCTTCTTTGTAAGAAATGAAATTATATTGCTAACAAGAAGTGATATAGAGTCAGAAGGCATAGAATCAGTGTGGGTAGAGTCAAGGAATAGCAAAAGAAGAAAAGACCTTGATGGGAGTTATGTACAGGCCTCCTAGCAGTAGTCAGGATATGGGGAAGAAAATAAATCAAGAGATAGAAAAAACAAGTAAGAAAGGCACAATTACAATAATCATGGGGGATTTCAACGTATAGGTGGACTGCGAAAAATCAGATTGGTAGTGGATCTCAAGAAAAGGAATTTGTGGAATGTCTACAAGATGGCTTTTTGGAGCAGCTTGTGGTAGAGCCCACCAAGGAACAGACTTGATTAGGAAGCTTAAAATGAAACAACTCCAAGGGGGCAGTGGCCTTAATATGATTATAATTCACCCAGCAGTTTGAGAGGAAGAAGCTGGAATCAGATGTAATAGTAGTACAGTTAAGCAAAGATAACTACAAAGACATGATGGAGGAGCTAGCCAGAGTTGACTGGAAGGGGAGCCTAGCAGGGAAATTGGTGGAGCACAATGGCAAAAGTTTCTGGGTGTAATTCAGATGGCACAACAGAAATTAATCCCATGGAAGAAGAAACATATTAAAGGGAGGATGAAGCAACCATGGCTGGCAAAGAAAGTCAAGGACAGCAAAAAGCAAAAGAAAAAGCACAAAATGTGGTGAAGATTAGTGGGAAGCAAGAGGATTGGGAAGCCTTTAAAAACCAACAGGGCATAACTAAAAAAGCAACAAGGGGGCGAAGATGAAATATGAGAGTAAGCTAGTTAGTAGTATGAAAGAAGATTGCAAGATTTTTTTTAGATATTTAAAAGGTAAGAGAGAGGCGAGAGTGAACATTGGAAAATAATGCTGGAGAAGTAGCAATGGGGAGTAAAGAAATGGTGGAGGAACTGAATTGATACTTAGCATCAATTTTTACAGTGGAAAACACCAGCTGCATAGCAGTACTTCAAGAGAATCAGAGGGCAGAGGGTAGAGGGGAGTGTTAGTGGCCAATACTAAGGAGAAGGTGCTGGGGAAGCTGAAAGGTCTGAAGGTAAATAAATCACACAGACCTGATAGACTACACCCTATCACTGAAGGAAATAGTTGAGAAGATTGTGGAGGCATTGGTGGTAATCTTTCAGGAATCACTGGAGTTAGAAAAGGCACCAGAGGGCTGAAAATGGCCGCTGTAACACCCCTGTTTAAGAAGGGAGGGAGGCAGAAGACAGGAGACTATAGGTTGGTTGGCCTAACCTTGGTCATTAAAAAAAATTTAGAGTCCATTATTAAGGATGAGATTGTCGAGTACTTAGCAGTGTATGGTAAAATGGAGCTGAGTCAGCGTGGCTTTGCTTTGGGGAAGTCACGTCTGACAGAGCTGTTAGAATTTTAGAATTATAATTAGAATTAGAATTAGGTTTATTATCATCTGTACTCAAGTACAGAGATACAGAAGTACAGTGAAAGGTTTACAATGTCGCCCTCATGGCGCTATCTTAGGTACAAAGTACTTGGTACAAACGTTAGATACAAAATACAGAAATAAAGAATAAAATGTAACATTACCTTAAAGTGATTCATAGTATGTTAGACAGTAAGAAATAAAGTTAAATTGATAAGTATTACAGTCAGATAAACAGATTACAAATTGACACTACATTGCAGTAGATAAGCGCAGGGGACTTACACACATGGTTTGACTGAGTTTGCAAACCACTGATTGCTTGCACCGGTTCCCAGTCTAACACCGTCTCTGCTCTGCTCTGGGCCTCCAGCCCACGTTCCTCTGGCCCACAGCTGCTCTGCTCTGGGCCTCCAGCCTTCTCTGTTCTGGCCTTTCACCGCTCCAAGGTAAGTTTTCTTTTATAAAAAAAACACTTGAAAATTTTAGAAAGAAAAGAGAGAGGAAGAAAAAGAAAAAAGAAAAGTGGACGGACTGACAAGCCCCGGGTTGGGGAGCCTGGATCCAAGCAAGTTAGACAAAGGAGAGCCAGTGACATGATCTATTTGGATTTCCAGAAGGCCCTTGACAAGGTGTCGCACAGGAGGCTGCTAAGTCTGGTATTTTGGGTAAGGTACTGGCATGGATAGAGGATTGGCTGATAGAGGATTGATAGAGGATTGGCTGACTGGCAGAAGGCAGAGAATGAGGAAAAGAGGGTCTTTTTAAGGATGGCAGCTGGTGACTAGTGGAGTTCCGCAAGGATACGTGTTGGAACAACAACTATTCATGTTGTAAGTCAATGATCTGGATGAATGAACTGAAGGCATTGTTGCTAGATTTGCAGATGGCAATAAGATAGGCAGAGGGACAGGTAGTGTCAAGGAGGCTGTAGAAGTTCTTAGATAGGCTAGGAGAGTGGGCAAAGAAATGGCAGATGGAAGATGATGTGGGAAAGAATAAAGTAATGCACTTTGGAAGGAGGAAGAGAGGCTTAGAGTGTTTTCTAAATGGGGAAAGGCTTCAAAATCTGAAGCACAAAGGAAGTTGGGAATCCTAGTTCAAGAGTCACTTGAGGTTAACATGCAGGTTCAGTTAGCAGTTAGGAAGACAAATGCAATGCTAGCATTCATTTCAAGAGGGTTAGAATATAAGAGTTACAAGAGCTGAGGCTGTATAAGGCTCTAGTCAGACTGTATTTGGAATACTGTGAGTACTTTGAATATTGACTACTTTTGGGGCCCATATCTAAGGGAGGATCTGCTGGCATTGGAGGGGGGGCTAGAGGACATTTGCAAGAATTACCCAGGGGATGAAGGGTTTGTCATATGAAGAGCGATTGAAGAAACTGAATCTGTACTCAATGGAGCTTAGAAGGATGAGGCAGGATTTGATTGAAACTTGCAGAATACTGAGAGGCCTGGATGGAGTGGACGTGGAGAGTATGTTGCCATTAGTAGGAGAGGCTAGGACCCAAGGGCACAGCTTCAGCATGAAGGGATAAATCTTTAGAACTAAGGTGAGGAGGAATTTCTTCAGCCAGAGAGTGGTTAATCTGTGGAACTCAAGTCCCAGAGGGCTGTGAAGACCAAGTCATTGACTATATCTAAGACAGAGATAGATAGATAGATTCTTGATTGGTAAGGGGATCAAGGATTACGGGGAGAATGCCGAAAAATGAGGTTGGTATCAGCCATGATCAAATGATAGAGCAAACTTGATGGGCCGAATGGCCTAATTCTACTTCTATATCTTATGGGCCTACTGTCCAATCATGCAATTCCCTTACCTTTCACACATAGCAATGCTTTTCAAGCCAATGTAATGTGTTCGCCTTGTCAGTTGTGGGGGTATTAGGCCATTTATCACCTCTGTCATTGATGCAGTATCCTGCTGTGCACTGACCTGTCCCCCCTCTTTCGCATTGATACTTTCCTCTTTCCTACATGCTTCTGTCTTTCCTTCTAACTTAAAGCTTCCCTTTTAGCCACAAGCTGCCTACTTTTCAATCTGCACTATGTGAGAAAACCTGTGCCCATTAAAACCATGCTGGTGCGTTGGCACTGCCCAGTTGGGTGGAATGGATAAGGGGCAGATCATGCTTGAGTTAATGTGAAAAGACTAAAATGCAGTTGTAGAGTTTTCTGTGAAAGCAAAGTGAAAGAGCATGTGAGCATATCAGCACAGGCAGCAAAAGCTGAGTACTTACACAAACTGGAGGCAAAGGAACAAAATCACCAGGAATGCTTGGTTTAAACTGTTGAGTTTCTGAAGTGTCAAGTATGTTGATTGGGTGGACGTTAATTAGGATTGGCAAATTAATTCCACTAAACTGGGTAATTAATAAGATGCAAATACATGTACAGAGGCTTCTTGCCATCTGATGGACAGAAAGTGATCTCAACAAAATGTCCGAACAAGTTAGTTAAAAAATATTTTGAACGAGGAAAGACTTAATTGTGAAAGTTTAACTCAATGATGAGAATCTGAATTTTGGAATCTCATTTGATTAAGGCATCACCATTAGTCTGGACCACCCAGGGAGTGGAAAATTAGTTCATTTAGATGTTTAACATTGTTTTGAGTTAGAAATGACTCTTTTTGATTTAGATATCACGAGATATTGCCTGGGTAAACAGGTTATCTGACAAAATGATGAGAAATTGTCCTTTTAACTCTGAACAAGAAGATTTACATTTGATCCCCTCCTGCAGTTTTTTTGTTGATAGTCGTTAAGATTTACCTAAAAACTACAAAACACCAGAACACTCACATAATCAGTATTCTGGTTGATAACTTGCAGGCTTGATCCGTGTGGGCATAATCACTCAACAGTCTACAGCAATGCATGACGCAGATCCATTGAGAATGAATAAAGCTGAGAAAATGTCTCTTCCCAGGAGACTCGGTGACTCACTAGCATCCTGCGTCATTCATTCTTTGACTGAATGAGCTGCTCCGTTCTGAAGAACACAATAGCAGGCTGAAATGTTGAAATGCCTTTGGACTGCCTGGAGAACGATGTTTATGTAGAGTTATTGATGAAATAGCTGGGTACCATGTTCACAAACCTGTTATTCATTTCAGTCAATTTATTTTGCTATAAAATTCCGTGAGCACAAAGATTTGGGACGACATCTGTGAAAATAAGGGCCGTTCAATTATATGTCAGCAGCAATCAACAAATTAACCAACAGAATGTCAACAGGACAAGATGATTTTTAGTAAAACACGGCCCCCATTAGAGAGAAATGGCACGTTTGCATGAGATACATTTTCTGCGCCCTTTCAGGAGAAATTGGGAAGTGTGAAGGCTTGAAGCTGGTGAGGGGAGGCATCAGGAAGGGAGCCAGACAACTCGCCACTTCATGCCATAATGCCAGCAGCAGGAAGGATGGAAGTTACAAAGCTCCCCCTAGGACGTCAATTGAACCATCAAAGTGGCCAATTAAAGCACTCCAGGCATTTTGCCCACATTCAAGAGGGTCCACAGGATAAACCTGCCATCTGCCTGCAGGCTGTCATCTAGGGGTACTCTACTTTAAGGGCTCAACAGGGATTGGAATCTCCAGTAGAAATTGCTGCCCTTTTGGCAACATTGGCACCAGTAAATAATAATCCCCTTCAACCAGTTATAGGAAGGAGAGGTTTGAGAAGAAATTCACCAGGATGTTGCTGGGAATGGAGCATTTGAGTTATAAGGAGAGGCTTGGACATATTTTTTACTGGAACATAGGAGGTTGAGGGGGGACCTTATTAGAGGCTTACAAAATCATGAGGGGTATAAAAAAGGTGAATGGCAGGTGTCTCTTCCCTGGGGTGGGGAATTCAAGACCAGGGGGCATATTTTTAAGGCGAGAGGAGAAAAATTTAGAAAAGACATGAGAGGCAATTTTTTTACAGAGAGAGTGGTTTGTGTGTGGAATGAACTTCCAGGGGAAGTGGTGGCTGCGGGTACAGTTACATTATTGGATTAGTACATGAATAGGAAAGATTTGGAGGGATATGGGCCAAGGGCAGGCAGGTGGGACTAGTTTAGTTTGGGATTATGGTCATCTCAGACTGGTCTGACTGAAGGGTCTGTTTCTGTGTTGTATGACTATGACTCTGTGGCTCCCTTTTTCCAAGGCCCTACCTCCTTCCTTCAAACTATCCCAGCTTTGTTTGAGGAAGTCTGGCTATTAATCTGTCCTTCCCCTGAAGCTGCAGCATCATCGGTGGCGACTGCTAGTAAGGGTAATGCTGACCTGCCAGTTCTCCCATTGGGCCAGCAGCTCTTGGAGGCAGGCCACTAAACTCCATCTGCTGAAGCAGGATTGATAAGTCAACACCATTTTGTTAAAATATTTCAGTGTGTCAATATTTCAATTAGCTCAAGATAATTTTTGTTCATTCATTCATTCATTCATTCATGGGTTGTGGGCCAGCATTTGTAGTCCATTCCTAAATGGTCTTGACAAGGTCTGAACTGCCTTCTTGAACTGCTACAGTTCATGTGGGTTAGGTGCACTGAAAGTTAGGAAGGAAATTTTGGTCAGTGACAAAGTGGGAAGAATTCCAAGTTAGGCTCATGTATGGCTTGGAGGGTAACTTGGAGTTAGTAGTGCTCCCATGCATCTGCGGCTTTTATCCTATGTGGTGACAGAGATTGTGAGTTTGGAAGATGCTGGTGAAGGAGCCTGGTCGAGTTGCTGCACTGCATCTTGTACATGACATAGACTGCTGCCACTGTTCATTGATGGTGGGGGAATGAATGTTGAAGGTGTTAGATAGGTTGCTTTTTCCAGGATTGTGTTGATCTTTTTCTACGTTTCTGAAGCTGCATTCAACCAGGCAAAAGAACAAAATTCCTTCACATTCCTGAGTCAATTATGACCAATTTCTCTTATTCTATAACTTTCAGCCATTAAAACCCAATCTTCTTGTCAAACAACCACTTTGGCTGCTTTTGACACAAAAATTGGAGGTGTAGTAGACAGTGAAGAAGGTTACCTCAGAATACAATGGGATCTTGATCAAATGGATCAATGGGCCGAGATGTGGCAGATGGAGTTTAATTTACATAAATGTGAGTTGCTGCATTTTGGAAAGGCAAATCAGGATAGGATTTATACCCTTAATGGTAAGGTTGTGGGGAGTATTGCTGAACAAAGAGACCTTGGAGTGTGGGTTCATAGCTCCTTGAAAATGGAGTCGCAGGTAGATAGGATAGTGAAGAAGGCATTTGGTATCATCATCATCATCATCATCATAGAATCCGGCTTACCCTTATTGGTGAGTGCATTGAGTATAGGTGTTAGGAGGTCAAGTTGTGGCTATACAGGACATTGGTTCGGACACTTTTAGAGCATTCCGTGCAATTCTGGTCTCCCTGCTATAGGAAGAATGTTGTGAAACTAGAAAGGGTTCTGAAAATTTACGGGGATGTTGCCAGCATTGGAGGGTTTGAGCTACAGGGAGAGGCTGAAAAGGCTGGGGCTATTTTCCCTGGACGGTTGGAGGCTGAGGGGTGACCTTCAGAGGTTTATAAAACCTTCAGAGGGGCATGGATAGGATAAATAAGAAAGGTCTTTTCCTTGGGGTGGGTGAGTCCAAAACTAGAGGGCTTAGGTTTAAGGTGAGAGCGGAAAGATTTTAAAGGGACTTATGGAGCAACTTTTTCACACAGAAGGTGGTGCATATATGGAATGAGCTGCCAGAGGAAGTGGTGGACGCTAATGTGATTACAACACTTAAAAGGATGGGTATATGACTAGGAAGGGTTTAGAGGGATATGAGCCAAATGCTGGCAAAGGGGACTAGATTTGTATAGGAAATCTTGTCGGCTTGGATGAGTTGGACCAAAGGTATATTTCTATGACTCTATGACCTGATCAGGTCTCAGGGGTTTATCCACCTTTATGCGTTTTAAGTCATCCAACACCTCCTCCTCTGTAATATGGGCATTTTTCAAGATATTGCTATTTATTTCCCCACATTCTCGACCTTCTATATCCTTCTCCACAATAAACACTGATGCAAAGTATTCATTCAGTATCTCCCCCAACTCCTGTGGCTCCACACATAGGTAGCCCTGCTGATTTTTAAGGGGCCCTATTCTCTCCTTAGTTACTCTTTTGTTCTTAATGTATTTGTAGAATCCCTTTGGATTCTCCTTAACCTTATTTGCCAAAGCTATCTCATGGCCCCTTTTTGCCCTTCTGATTTCCCTCTTAAGTATACTCCTGCTGCCCTTATACTCCTCTACAGATTCACTCAATCCCTGCTGTCTGTACCTGATATATGTTTCCTTCTTTTTCTTGACCAAAACCTTAATTTCTCTAGTCATCGAGCATTCCCTTCACCTACCAGCCTTGCCCTTCACTCTAATGGGAACATGATGTCTCTGGACTCTGGTTATCTCATTTTTGATGGCTTCCCAATTTCTAGCCAACATTTTACCCGCAAATATCCGCCCCCCAAGAGATAGTAGGAACTGCAGATGCTGGAGAATCTGAGATAACAAGGTGTAGAGCTGGATGAACACAGCAGGCCAAGCAGCATCAGAGGAGCAGGAAAGCTGACGTTTCAGGCCTAGACCCTTCTTCAGAACTCTCTCGTAATCTCTTCAGCCCTGAAACTGCTCGACCACGTCCTGAAGCAAACCAGGTGCTACAGCCACACTACCTTTCGTAGTACAAGCCTACGGACCCAGATCATCCACAATGGACTACAGTCCACATTTAGGCCTTCCCAATTTGGCCTCAACCATGATAATGTCTACATTCAGAACATTGAGATCCTTCAGAAGCATTTCTCCCTGTGACTCCTGAAACACACACTCGCAGCAATGCGCCGGCATCTCCTGGCACTACAATCAAGCCTATGGAGGGTCTAGGCCCGAAACGTCAGCTTTCCTGCTCCTCTGATGCTGCTTGGCCTGCTGTGTTCATCCAGCTCTACACCTTGTTATCTCAGATTCTCCAGCATCTGCAGTTCCTACTATCTCTGAAACAATTTTAACCCCACTGCGAAGCCTCTTCTAAGGATGCCTACCTTGAAGAAGTTACCCTCCTCCCTCCAAAAAGACCTCAGTGGATCTCTCTCCTACTGCAACTCTCTCGTAATCTCTTCGGCCCTGAAACTGCTCGACCACATCCTGAAGCAAACCAGATACTACAGCCACATTACCTTTTTTAGTACATGCCTACGGACCCAGATCATCCCCAATGGACTACGGTCCACATTTAGGCCTTCCCAATTTGGCCCTAACCGTGATAATGTCTACATTCAGGACATTGAGATCCTTCAGAAGCGTTTCTCCCTGCGACTCCTAAAGCACACATTCACAGCAATGCACCGGCATCTCCTGGCACTAATATCCACCCCCAATCAATTTTTGAAAGTTCTTGCCTAATACCATCAAAATTAGCCTTTTGTTAAACTCAATGTTGTGTCCTGAAGGCTAAGGTACTTTGGAGGTAGATGAAGTGTTGTTCCTCCAGCTTGCAAGTTGCAAGCAAGGAGGCCAAATGGTAAAGACGAAACAGAAAAAATGAAATTGATCTGAGTAATTTTTTTGATTCTGTTCATTTGTGGGATTGTGGGATGTGAGCATTGCTGGCTGGGTCTGCATTTATAGCTGATCCCTAGTTGCCCTGGAGAAGGTGGTGGTGAGCTGCCTTCTTGAACCGCTGCTCTACAGCAAGTGCTGTGGGTAGGTTCACAACGCTGTTTGGGAAGGAATTAATAGCAAAAAAAAAATTGTACCAACAAAGAGAAATATTAAATTATGTTGGAAGGAACAAAAAGAAATGATATGAAAATTAAGAAAGGTCTGAAATAATAACAATCCATATTAAGCACATTACGTTTTATTACTAAACAAAAATTGAACTGCAATGTGCTCCTGAAATTAAGTCTTGGCATCCATAAAGTTCTACATAACTGCAGAATATGCTCCTGTCAACAGACATTTAGGAATTCCTCACAAGCTTTGCACTTGGCAGCTTTATGTTAGTGAACAGGAAAAGCTGATATTACCCAGGTCATTCTGTTTGGAACTCATTCCCTACTGTATCACCAATGAGTGATATTAATGGCAGGGAAGGCCCAGTTGTGAGAAATCTGCAGGAAACCACAAATAGTGACCAATGACACACACGGGCCCCATTGTAACTATTCAGACCTCTTTCAATCACACGTTTATAGGCAGGCCTGCAAATTAAAGATTACCTTTTCAGAAATCATCATCTTTTTAATGCTTATTTGTTGTTCCCTACAGATTTCTCACAACTGGGCCGTCCCTGCCATTAACACCACTCATTGATGACTCAACAAAGAACGAGTTTCAAACAGAATGAGTTGGGTAACATCAGCTTTTCCTGTTCACTAATATAAAGCTGCCAAGTGCAAAGCTTGTGAGGAACTCTTATATGTCTGTTGACAGGAGCACATGCTGCAGTTATGTAGAACTTTATGGATGCCAACACTTAATTTCAGGAACATGCTGCAGTTCAATATTTGTTTTGTAATAAAATGCAGTATGCTTAATATGGATTGTTATTCTTTCAGACCTTTCTTAATTTTCAAGCCATTTCTCTTTGTTCCTTCCAACATAAATTAGTATTTCTCTTTGTTGGTGCAATGGTTTTTTTCCTATTAATTTCTTAGATCATTTTCATATTTTCTGATTGGTCTTTACCATTTGGCCTTCTTGCATATAACTGTCATCTCACCAGAATCTTCCTTTCACACCTCTGTCATTTAATTTGCATGAAACTATTCAACATGATGCTAACTTCAATAGCTGTTCACAAAAGATGCTAGTGAGGGTCAATACAAGCTGAAGGAACAACACTTCCTCTTCTGCCAAAGCACCTTAGCCTATAGGACACAAGATTGATTTTAACAATTTCCGAACATGAACACCTTCCTCCATATTGTTATCCACCCCCACATCCCTAGTTCCTGTTTTGTACAGGTTGATCCCACACAGCCAACCCACTTTCAACTACTCATGACTTGACGCTAATCCACAGAGAACGATGTCATAACCTAGCCTAGTCCAAGACAGTTTGAATCAGTACCATCAAATTTAATCCATTGTCTCCAAGTACAAATGTCTTTTGTATAGGGCATATACTCTTTTGTATAAGCATATACTCTATAGCAGAAAGCTCTTGTGGCCACATAGTAGTCAAGTCCCTACCTCTGAACCAGGAGGCCTGGGTTCAAATCTGATCTGCTCCACAGGTGTGTAATAACATCTCTGGACATGGTGATTAGAAAATATCTATGCTCTATAGCAGAATCAAACATAGAATAAACATCACAGACATGTTAGAAAAGAGTTACTATAAACTAGTTACAAATACCAGAACTTGCTTACTTTAAAAAGCTTCTTTCATTCAGGTTTGAGGTAGATCTCCTAATTGTCCTCCCAGTTAGCCAAGAACCTAACCTTGGGAGATGACAAAAGAAAACAAGATGACACAATACAATACTAACAAGAAAAAAATCTTTCATCAGTCTGCTTTATTCTCGCCTCTTTTTATATGTTGAATGCTGAGGGTAAGATATTTATCTAATGCCTGTTGTCAGTTTATCTTTGCAACTAGACTTTGTATTATTTTAAAGCAGATAATGAATTTGCCACTGCAACATTTTGCATATGTTGTGTGGGATATTAAAACAGTCAAATGACTTAAGCACTATGACTCATTCGTTTCTTGCGGGGTTTGTAATATAAGGTCTGAATACGTATTTAGCTTCTTGCTCATATATCAAACATTTCATTGTTTTGGTCAGAATTGATTCCTTAGAAAAAGTATTCTGATATTAAAATGACATGCAGATTAATTATGGATTGAATGGTTCAGTCATCATATGATTTAATTAACTTACAAATTAAAAAGTAAAATTTTTGCATAATCAGAACTATATGCCTGATAGATCTATTTTATCTCAATTTAATGGAGTTATCATGTTGGCTTGAATTTCAATATATAAGGTTTGTTATCTATTCATCTGCAACATGACTGTAAATAATAATTCAACATTTTATCCTTCGTTGGACATGTTCCACCAGTATTTTCCACTAACAGGCAGTATGTAATATATCATTAAACATTTCCCTATATTCCCTAAGGAAAAGGAATGAGGCCACAAGAGAAGGGAATCTGCAAAGGACGGTGTATTATCCTGAATTCCAAGACCTGCTGGAACTATTTTCCAACATTGTTGAACAAACCCCCATTTCCTTCTTTGTGTTATTGATTGCTGATATTTTGTTTCTAATCACTATCCGTCAATTCCTGTGTGAGATGTGGATGCGTTGGTGTTGAGCGATGATAGCTTTGGGCTTGGCTGCAAAAGGTCCTTGTGGTGCATGTCCTGCCAAAATATACTGACTGGGGTCACAAATTAAACAAGAAGTCTTGAATAAGATATCAGACAGCCTTTGCTACTTGTGGAACCAGGTGGTTCATTACGCTGAAGAGGAAAAGTGGTTAGGGAAGGAAAATTATAAATGATTTGAACACCACTTAGCCCATTTGCATTGTACTACTAGAATTCATGTTTTACATTACGTTTAATAGAGAGGAAATCCATTAGAATGTCATGTAAGCTTTCTGATTCCCATATTAGCCATGTAAATCAATGAGACCCTAAACTCACTGTTACCATTTGGTTACGTCATGTTGGACAGCTGGAACTTGTGTCAAAAAGAACAAAAGAGAAAATGATTGATGGAAGAAATCAAACTAACAAACAGAAAACTGGAAAAAAAAGTGAAAATGCTTACAAAGGGAGAGCTATGCAATGAGAGTACAATGAGGAATTTTATCATAGCTATACATACATTGCAGATATAATGTGGAGATCTTAAATCAGAATTTTTCCATTATTCCCATTGTTTGGAAGGAAATTTTACAAATCTGATTTGCAAAAGGTGAGTCTATTAGCAGGTCTTGGGGAACCCACTATTCAAAATATCCCCCACACTCCTCCCTTCCCCCTAATTATTGTGTGTTAATGTCACAATGTGGCAGCAATGTAGCTGATTGGTATTTCAGCCAGGAGACCCAGGCTGATTGGAGCAGGTTGGTGATGGGCACAGCTGGAAAGTCTGTGCCAGGGAGGGTGGGGGCCAATCAGGTGCTAAAGGAGGGTGATCGGTTTAGGTGCAGTGGAGGTGGGAATGGTGGAGGGGAAGTGATCAGTTAGAAGAACTGTTGATTCAATTTGCGAGATATTCCAGGAATTCATCCTCCACAGCATTACTGTTAATTAACTTCACTAGTCCATGTAGATTGAAGTACCCCAAGATAACTCATGTTAAATGTACTTCTAAGTTCCTGATTTATACTGTGCCCTCCATCATCACTACTATTTTGTGAACGATTCATATCAATGCTTGCTGCCCTTCCTCCTAAATAGGAGCAAATTGATTCCACCCAAACGGATTCTACATATTGATCTTCTGACATAAACCCTCTCTCACTAAGAGAATGATCTCACCCTTTATTAACAGCATTATCCCATCTTCTTTTCCTTTTGCCCATCTTTCTTTAATATCAAATACAAAGAACATCTAATTCCTAGCCTTGGTCACCCTGCAACCATGTCTCCGTAATGGCAATTCAATTATGCCTGTTTACTTCAATTTCTGTCATAAATTCCTCTATATTGCGGTAAATGTTGCGTGCATTCAGATAGAGTACCTTTAAATTTTCTTTTTTGTTGTTTTTTGCAGCCTCTAGCTTTATCTGTTGGTGCATGCTTAAGTTTGGAAACCCAAATTATCAATTATTTTATTGCTACCTTTCTGTCTTGCATTGTCCTCTCTCTAATTTAACCCTCTCTAACTTCCCTAACTTGATCCCTCACTTCCATTAGTTTAAAGTTTCTGCTACTGCCCCAGTTATATAGATCATCAGAATATTGATCCCAGCACTGTTCAGGTGACAGCCATCCTAATAGTACAACTCCCACCTTCCCCAGCCACGTTGGTGTGGCAACAATACATCCTTTCACTTGTATTCGAGTCATCTCGCAATAAAGATCAACATACCATTTGCCTTCTTCACTGCCTGTCACACCAATCTTTGAGAAACACATTTAACTCTCCAGCCTTATTTATCCTACTCCAATTTGATTGTGATTCAAATAATAACCCAAAATTTGGAGATCATTTGGGGATAATTTGGAGATTTTGAGATTTCACTTTTTAGTTTAGCCCTTAGCTGCTCCTAGTCTCTAAGCAAAACCTTTTTCCCGGGCCTAACTCTATCATTGTACCTGCCAGGATCTCAACAATAGGATCCTCTCCCTCCCATTGCAAATGCCTTCTTCAGCTCACAGCAGCTTTCCAACACAAATTGTGAACTCTTGCTCTCAGTTGCAGGGAATTGTGTCTATCCACCTGACTATACTGTCCCTTCTTACCACTACAATCCTGTTAACTGCTCCTGTTTTAATGACTTCCTTACCACACAGTATGGTCAGACTTCACTGCATAAGCAGTGAAATAACATTAAGTAAATGGTGAAAAAGACAATGTATGCAAAATATGAGCAAGACTTGGAAATGCTGGTAATGAATACAATTTTGTATCAAAATCAATCTCAGCTTCAAGAAAGTGAAGAAAAGTTTATATAAATTAGATTTTTGTTTTACCATTGTTGACGGTACTGTTGGTAAAAATCATTAAGTTGTTCTTTAAAGTCAAGAAAGGAATACTGCCACCTTCTGACTATAGCTTGGTAATGGCAAAAACAATGGAAAAACTGCAGTGAGATTATGGCAGAGATAGCAGGAACTGCAGATGCTGGAGAATCTGAGATAACAAGGTGCAGAGCTGGATGAACACAGCAGGCCCTCTTTACATTGTGCTTCATGTTGATGGATGAGTTGATATAATGCTATTTACAGCTGTATCTTCTGACAAAGAATAGTTTTTGGAATTGCTTAAAATGTATTAATGGTAACTTCAACACTCTTCAAAAATCTTATTTATGACACAAAGCTTGGTGGGTGGATAAACTGTGAGGTGGATGTAGAGATGCTTCAGTGTGATTTGGACAAGTTGAGTGAGTGGGCAAACACATGACAGATGAAGTATAATGTGGATAAATGTGAACTTATCCACTTTTGTTGCAAAAATATGAAGGCAGGTCATTATCTGACTGGCATCAGATTGGGGAAGGGGAAGGTGCAATGAGACCTGGGTATCCTTGTACACCAGTCACTGAAAGTAAGCATGCAGGTGCAGCAGGCGGTGAAGAAGGCAAATGGTACATTGGTACTCATTGCGAGATGATTCAAATACGGGAGAAGGGATGTCTTCTTGCAATTATACATGGTCTTCATGAGATTATATCTGGAATATTGCAAGCAATTTTAGTCTCCTTAACTGAAGAAGGATGTTCCGGTTATGGAGGGTGTAGCACCATAACTCCCAACAGGGGGCAAAGACTCAGGAGAAAGGCAGGATTCAGGCAAGTGGAAGACTTTTATTCAAGCAAAAATAGTTGATGAAGGGAGAGGGCCAAAGGATCTTCCCTGAATCTGGCCTCGACATGAGAAAGCAATTTTTCCCTTAATCTTTAGTTCAGATTGGAAGAGAGATCAATGACACACTTTGATCTTTATAGTGAAATACAGCATTTTTATACATTTTGTGTTACGATGATCAAATACAGCATAGACACTGTCCTTTCCCCTTAATCCATACAACCAGTTCTGTGGGACACCTAATCAATGATGGGCATTCCTATGGACAGCCCCAGGTTCCCATGATTTTGTGGTGCTTACCAGACATTGTTGTCCTTAGGCCTTGGGATCTTTCTATGCATCCTATTCATTCACATTCCAAATTTACTGGCTATACTCCTTCAGATCTGTCTCAGGCTTGCTTATTTCTAAGGACAGCTTGAATTGTATTTCATGTGCTTATCATGTGCTTTATCAAATTCAATTATTTCTCTTATATTTCTCACTGTCCCAATTATATATGCAAAAGTACAAAAGACAGTTAGTTTTATCTAACTACTATAAGGTTAATTTCTGTTATAAAGTTAGTTATAAAGTATAAAATTGTACAGCTACTTCTACTGTTAGCACTTGGTAATTAACGGGCTGTGAACAATCTATTTTGTTCAGGGCATAAGAGAAGGTGGTTCTTAAGACTAATTAACTTTCACATCTAGATTTATGTGCTTTTTTCCTAATGCTTGTATTATACTTTGGTTATATCTGTATCTACCCTTTATGTTGAAAACTACTTTTATGATTATCCGAAGAATCTTTAACTAGAATCTATTTCTTAATATTGTAAGTAACTTCAAAGAAACAACAAGTTTCTACAAAATAACTTTAGCTGTTGATTTTGCAGCTGCTTAGGGAGTTAATCTGGCTGGTTCATGGGCTGAGACTCACACCTGGTATTATTCATTTACTGGGACAATCATCCTTTCATTAATGAAGCTGGAACCCATCGCTTGTCTATCCTTAGACATCTTCTTATCAGAGCTGTCTCGGATGGTTGCTAGCATGGCCCCTTTACTGACCTTGGAGTAGTCCTGTTCAAAGGTACCAGTATGTTTCATTGTGTGAGCAGGCTGTTTAGTTTTGCTTAGTTTCTGTCTGCTACTTTGTAAGCAGACATGGGCCACTCTGTATATACAGGTACCAATTCACTTTGTATGGACATGTATGTGTCACCTCCACGGACGGAATGCAACAAAGGTTTACCAGATTAATTCCTGGGATGGCAAGATGGACGTAAAAAGAGAGTCTGGATCAATTAAGACTAAATTCACAGGAGTTTAGAAGAAAGAGGGAGGATGTCACAGAAACCTATAAAATTTTAACAGGACTAGATACGGTTAACACAGGAAGGACCAAGGGGTCCAGAACAAGGTGTTATGGACCAGACCAAACACCTTCAAAGCATGGCAAGGAAATGGCCTATTCCCTAAATTTTTCTTATTTTAAAAATAAGTCCTAGGCATTGTGTTTTGGATGAAATTCCAAGATCCTTGTGCATGAGACAGTTAGTTATTCTTCCAACTCTTCTGCATGTGTGGAATGTTGGCTCAGCCATGATCATATTCAATGGCAAAGCAAGCTCCAGGGGCCGAACAGCCTACTATGTGCCTATTTCTTATGGTCTTGTATGGCTCTGGAACTTGGATTACATTTAGATGCCACCTCAAGGTCCTTGAGAAGGAATGTCAATCCTGTTTGAAATGGATTCTCCACATCAGCTTCCTTGAAGGAGCCAATAGCACCAGCATGACATGCAGATTAGACAATTTGAGGAATGTTCAGGCCAATGGGGCCCTGCATCAATCCCTTTAAAGGAATTGGGAGATACAGAAAAACATTTAAAATGTTAGGTTCTTTTGTTTCTATACACCTTGATGTGGATCCAGGGAAGTAGCAAATTTCCTCCTGGCTTCATAGAAAAACTATGGGCAATCATTGGCCTTTACCATTGCTCACCCTTCTTGATCTCCATGGTTTGTCTCACTCCCTTATTCAGCATTGGATGTACTGGTATCCAACCCAGTTAAAATTATAAAGGCAAACTGCCTTGGAGCACCTCATTATTGCAAAGAGGCTGAAGACCTGTGTTCCTCTTGACTGCAGCAATTGTTTGTTGCATTATTTTTGGCCTTTCAAAACTATCTAACACCACTTTTAGCCAAGTGAATTAAAAAAAAGCTTTACTTAGTTTATTTACATTTAACTTCTTCACAGTGGACAATTGAATGTAAAATATATGAACACCCTTCAGCTATTGAACTTGATCTATCAACAAATCCAGCAGAGGTCTCCATTGATCTACAGTGTTCTATTTTGCAGTTACTTTTAGTATTTCTTTCTACTTACATTGAGAAATAGGAATCACGTTCCAATGGAATCTCCTAACCAGCTAGTTTAGCCATTGTCACAATCTATAGAGATGTCAATTTCCCAGCAACTGATGGAAATAACTGAAGGATATAATTTCATATTTTAAAACCTTTACTCCAAATAACGAATGACTGAACATTACTTGGCAGGCAACTAATATAATAAACCATAAGAAAGGTACTTTCTCCAATTAATACAACGAAAATCTCACTTCATGTTTATACATTACAGCAAATATGTAGCCTTGTACTTAAGTTCAAAATTATTTTAGGCTGCCTAATAATAATTTCTTCACTCTGCTAGGACCAGTTGAGTCTTCCAATGTCCTTTTAAAGCTTCATTTACTCAATCTCCTCCTGCATGGAACTGAATTGACATCCGGAACGAAGACGTCCTATGGCAATTCCTCAATCTTTAAGCCTCTACAAGTACAGAGAGTTGTGAACACAGCCCAGTCCATCTGCCTCCCATCCACTGATTTCATCTAACACTTCCCATTGCATCAGGAAAGCAATCAACATAATCAAAGACCCCTCCCACACTGGTTGTACTCTCTTCCACCCTCTTCTGTCAGGCAGAAGATATAAATGTTGTATACACATATGAACAGATTCAAAAACTGCTTCTTCCCTGCTGTTATCAGACTTTTGAATGGATCTCTTGAGTTTCAACTCAGGTTTCTGACCCCACGGCTACCAAATCACATTGGTCTGCCTCTGGACAGATTTAGGTATGACTATCATCCCCTATTCCAAGGCATTCTGCCTTATTCAAAATTAAAACAACCAGTTTAAAACATAATTGTCTTATAATGTGTCAAATTTGTGACTTCATACAGAACATAAAGTTGAAGGTTTTTTGTTGCTAATATTGAGACGATCCATTCTGCTGCCTTAATTACTTCCTTTCATCCCCTTTGTCTACCAACTGTTCTCCCTGCCCTCACCCTGAAACTCTAGTTTTGGATTTTTGCTGCTCTTCTCTGACCTCACCTTATCCTTTATGAAAAAACCCAATTCTTTTCAACACATTACCATTGAATTATTGACTAGCCAACTCTCTTCTGGTTCACATCCTGGCCGACATTGTAAAGCTTTTTCTCTCCTTAGGTAGTGCCCCCTTTCAAAAGCAGTACCTTCACTCCTACTTCCCACTTTCAGAAAAGAATGTGGTCCCTTTGTCCGTCTGTTCTTATAAGCTGCTTCCCATTTCCAATTCTTCTTTGCCCCTCAAAACCCTAGTACATATCATCATCTCCAACATGGTGTCTATTTCTATCCTCATTACAGCACTGAAAAGACTCTAATCAATAGCACCAGTGACATCCTCTTTGAACGTGACCATAAAATATTTTCCTTATTAACACCCCTGAATTCTTCCTCAGGGTCCATTACACCATGTTTCTCTAACTCCTTTCCTTCATTGGCAAACTCTCTAACACTGCTCTCATTTGCTTCTGCTCCTGCTTACTTGATCATACCATGAGCAACTCTTGCAATAGATTCTCTTCCCATGTTCAGAAGTTTCGTTAAGGAGGGCCTCAAGTTTCTGTCTTTGATTTGCTATCTCCTCATCTATGCGTTGCTTTTTTGCAACATCAACCTCAGACTGGACATCCAGCTCTACCTCATCTCCTTCTCTTGACTTTTCCACTGTCTTTGTCCAAAATGCTGTGTTCGATGAGCCACAATCACCTCCCAATTAACATTGGGAAGATGAATGGCATTATTTCCAATGTTCACCATAAAATCCATTTCCTTGCTTCAGATTCTATTTCCCTCACTGACCACAGTCCCAGGTTCATCTGAATGGTTGCCAACCTCGAGGTCCTATTCACTGTTCTATCTTCTTTTATTACAAAGACAGCTAACTTCATTGCTTTATCTGGGCATTAGGTAATGTTGCTACCTGCACACCTGGGCATTGATTCTTAGTATGTTTGGGCTGTGGGTGTCTGCAGCTGCACTATCTATCAGCATCTTCGCTCCTTTTCTCTAAATATAGCTCTTCCACTCCTCGGGTGTGTGTAACACTTTTTCATTTGTTTCTGTACTTTGCAAGTTACCAAATACAGCCCTCTAGAATGGTGTCTAGGACCTCTCTCTCTTTACATACGTTTTCTAGTTTGATGTCTTCTCTTGGCCTCAGTTCTGATGCTAGAATCACATCATCAGTTGCATCATCATCATTTGCAAATATCATTCTGCTACTTTCACCTCTTTAATATGGCTCACCTGCCTAAGGCCTTTTGATGCCGCAATCCTCAGCCATGGCTTTGTCATTTCCAGAGTCAATTATTTATTCCAAAGGCATCACCTTCAATTTATGTCACAAATGCTGTTTCCTGGCCAGCAACTTCATCTTTCACCTTGGCATATCATTGGGACAAAACCAGACTACTGGCATCCTGGTATTCTATTTGTTACCCCATTAACTTCTGATTTCATCTTTTATCTATCATCAAGATCTCCCATTTCGATGTCCGTAATTATTCTCATATCTCTGCCCTGCCTCAGCTCATCTGATACTGAAGCCCTCATCTATTCTTTTTTTCACTTGGTCTCAACCATTCCGGTGTGCCTGGACAGCCTCCTACTTTCCACCTCCCTTAAATTTAAGCTCATCCAAAACTCTGCTGTCCAAATTCCAATTTGCAACAAGTCAGATTCAAACATCATTCCTCTGCCTGTTTGTCAACATTGGCTTCTGGTCCTGCCTTGACTTTAACATTCTCATCCTTGTTTTCAAATCACTCCATCATGTCATCCACACTGATCTCCTCCAGCCCACAAACAGCCTTGTGTTCCTCCAATTTCAGTATCTTTAAATGGCCGTTCCTGATTTTTTTGCAATCCACTCTAGGCAACCATGTCCTCATCTGCTTTGCTCCTATGTGCTTGAATTTCCCCCTTAAATGTCTCCATTTTTGGTCTGTTTCTCATTTTAAAACACTCCTTGAAACCTACATCAATAACAAAATTGTGCTAATATTTCTCTGACTAGCTATGTACTAAGATTTTGTTTGATAAATGCTCCTGTGAAGCATCTTGGGACGTTTTGTAATGTTATTAGCAGCATTTAATGCGTGTTGCTGTTGTTTCTGTACTAACTGGTACCCCAACCTACACTTCATTGCAAGCAAAACTCTTTTTGTTTATATTCTATCCTACAGACTGTTCCAATCACATATCTGTCTCATTCTTGCTGACTGACATTGTCTTCTAGTCCTACAAAGTCTCTGATATAAAATTCTAATCATCTTATTTAAAACCCATTCCTATCTCTTTAGTTTTATTGAACGCTATAACCCTTTTCAAGTACAAGCTTATCGAAAAGGGGACATTGCAACTCCTAGCTTCTTCCAATTGGCTATGACTCAAGGCTCTCACATGTGTCAGCAATGAGATCTGTTTTGTCAAGGGGCTCTTTTATGTTGTAATCTGCTGTTCTGTATTTTCCTCATGGTTTTTTTTTCCAGTTCAGTGGTGGCTTTGGTGAATGCTCTGGCATGATTTGACTCAGGGTGTTGCACAATACGTCTATTCTAGAGGCGAAAATAATAATTAACTAATCATGGCCACTGATGTTTGATTTTTCAGTCTGTTCTTTTATCCTGAGGTTTTTATGCCACAACATGAGTTTGGGACTGGTCAAGGAGTTAGCAAAATCAAGCTCTGACTTCAGGCTTAGAGTCCAAGTAACACTGCTTATTATAATTAATATTACTTACTGCCATACATCATAGATAAACCATACACTGATCTTATAGTTACATCAGGTAAGAATTAATCTATCTTCTTTGCATGTTCATGTCATGTGCTGTCTAGCTGAAATTCTTCAATCTGAGACTCAAGTTGGACTTGAAACGTTAACTCTGTTGCTTCAGATGTTACCCGACCTACTGAGTTTCTCTAGCATTTTTGTGTTTATCATTGATGTACCTGTTCATTATTTTGCAATGGATCCATGTTTCTGGGCTATATTTCTTCTATATTTTAGAGCTACACTTTTCCTATTCTGAGGCTTCCATACATGGGACGAAGAGGGAATGGTGGAGCTAACACTTATCATGCCTATGGTAATCAAGATAATTGTATCTATTAGAGGAAGTCATACATTGTATGTGAGTAAATTGTACTACTGATTCTGCTCTCTTGGGAGGATTGCTAGCTACTTAAATTTTCCTCTGACATTTAGAATTGGGTGCAAGAATGATTATTGCCTTTTTTTGCTTGAATCTTTCAAAATAAATTTGCTTGATTCATGTTTTGAAATAACTCGGATTAAGAGGGATAAAATAAACACCCAAAATATAACATTTCCAGCAAATGGCTCATTGTATAAAGCATGCATGTGCGAACATCAAAATATGATTACAATTAGATTGTGCTGGTGTCAAATACTTCCCAATGGTCACTGTCCCACAAACAGAAATAAAGAATAGCTCCTTTGGGGAGCTATCACAGAGCTGCTGACTCCAGCAAAATGGAGGTGTCAGTATTTTTAGCAGAAGTAGATAGTGAATTTGGGAAATGTAAAGAAGGATATTATAATCACCTGAATTGCCACACTGCACCTTTGTCTACTGATATTTCTGAATCCTCTCAGTACTCTGTCAGGCAATGGACAATTAACATCTAACTTCCTAGCAATGTTGTAGTCGGTATTAACTCAAGCATAATCCTTTGCAAATATCTCTATTATCACTAGAGAGCAACGTTGTGTAACATCATTGAGAGTTGTGCATCAATGTCTGCCCCAATCTGTGATTAATTTGTCTATAACAAAAGGTCATTGAACAATATGTGGGGGTAGAGGTGTTCTCCTTTCTGATTTCTTGTAGACAGAGAGCATGAAAACTATATTTGTGCACAAATATGTATGGGTATAGGCTTCGAAATATGTGGAAATCTGGTGGGAATAGTGTTATGCACAAGGAACAAGACTAAGTAATCAATCAACTTGCAGAAGTATTTGACTCATAAATCTATTGCCTGTTTACACTACATCTGCTTTATGCTACTGCCACTTCAGAATGCATAATCCAAGCATTTGATAATGACAAGGTCATTATTTCAATCAACTTTGGAAAGAGTCCACGTCCTGTTGCAACTATAAGGTCAGTTTCAGCCTGCCTGAAAATTACAACATGGAACAACTGCTATTTGTTGAAGAAACCTTTCTCTCTCAACAAAACAAGAAAAATAAAAGTCATCTGATTTTGGAATGTTTTGCAGCATTATCTTTGAAGTTCATTTTGGACATCTGCACTCCTTGAACCCAGCCTTTTGTCTATCCCCAATAACTGTTAGCCTAGGCAGTGATGCCCAAATTGGCAGTTATCCCTTCAGTGATCGAGGCCATAAGCTTTGCGATTCCATCCTTAAATGTCTTGCTTTTCTACTGTGCTTTCCTCTTCTAAGAACTCGTTATAGTGATTGATCTGAATATCTCTTCTTTTTACCTGGTGTAGCATTTTACTCAATAACACTCCTATGAAATATCTATATTACTGTGACAATGAAGCAGCATTAGTGTTGCTAGACCACTCCATGCCTGGGTGTAATGGATGGAACATATGCGACATTCATCTTGTCAATTGAAACACAAAAATTGCATTGGGTTTAACAGGGTTAAGTGCTTTTGAAAAGTCTGTGTATGCAATATCTGGGCACTTACAAGCCTCTGAGTTGGGTTAGAGAGGGGGACGGAGAGGAAGCAGAACTCAAGACTTCTTTCTTGGCATCTGACTTCCTTGTCCTCTACTGCAGGGAAAGCATATGCTTAAAACACACACAGGATAAGCTTGTCATGTGGCCATCCCTCTCCAATTATGTAGTGACTCCAATGGAGTTTTTTCTCCTTGTAGATCATTATCTTTGATGCGTTATTGCAGACAATCATCTCCATCTCACTGGAGGAAGTTGAATGTGGAAGATACATTGACGTAAATTGTGTAGCCATCTTTGACTCTGACTGAGCTCAAACTGCATCATAGACTTGGTTTTGAAATGTTCAATTTGATTTTTCAGTGTGTGCGCATTTTGAAATCATCATTCAATATCACTGACATGTTATGGCACAGAAAGAGAGTAATCAGCCCATCATACTTGTACTGTCTCATTAAATGAGCATCATTACTTGGTGCCAATATCTTGCTTTCCCCCAAATCCTTATTATTGTTTATATCCAAATAATCACACAATATCTTGTTGAATCTCAAAAATGTTTTTTTTTTGACATTATACTTTTGCATTAGGTCTCCAAGTCCTTAAGCTTCCTCTTTGTTTCCGGTCAATCAAGTTTGTTTATTTGTGTAAATTATTCCTTCAAACATTCTTGATTTACTTCCCATAATGATCAGGCGAGGACATGTGATTCTCTTTCTTTGTTTCTCCACTCATTGTCTGAAAGTAACAGGTTTTTAAAAAAAGCTGTTTATCAATTCAGAGTTTCATTGCTTTCATGTTTGAACTGTAAAGGATGAAAACAAACAGTCTGTAAATAATCAGAGACTGGACATACCTTGATAGATGTCCAATTGCACTGACTGTATGGTAATTGCCCACAAAGTTTAAACTTTCGATAGTCAATTCCTTGGCATCTACCAACTCTGATCTAAAGTTGCAGACTTTGGAGGCTTCCAACTTATTTACCTTAATAGTAAGCCAGGAAATGTTAAAGGGATTAAAACCTGCTCTAACCAATGACATATTAAAATATTAACTCACCATTCACCCACACTGAACTTCTGGCCCATCAACATCCATCGCCTGATTATCAAACGACTCGCCTCTCACACTCCCCACTCACAGACACATCACTGCTCCCCTGACAGTTGCCTGCCCCCCCCCCCCAATATCCAGCAGCACCCTCTCCCAATTCCTGGCAACCAACTATTTCCCACTTGACACCTGACCACTCCCACAACAAACCAATTCTGAATTCCCCAACCCGTTGATACCTGAAACCCTCTGGCACCTGACCTAGCCTACCATCTCACTCATGTACCTGCCATCTGTAACCCCTTATCCATCAGCCACCCTACCTACTCAGTCAACTTTAATTCTATCCCCTTATCTACCTGCTGCCCTATGAGCCTCACATAGTTACCTGTAACCCAACATTTCTATCCATTCTATTCTTGCCACTGTACCTCAATAAGTGCATGCCAACCTACTTCCTTATCCAACTACCATCCATGCTACCCTCTCTCACCCATCTACTGCATGCCCTACTCACTTAGCCAGCTGATACCTTACGCTCTCACCCTTCCGTCTACCACAATACTCCCTCACCTGCTTCCCTTACATACTTACCTTTTCTCCTTATCAAAGAGACTATAGATCTTTAAACCTGGGAATAAGTCAACTATTGAAATAAAATGGGAACATGGTTTAGTCTCTGGCATCGATTTTGTGAGTTACTGAAAATCTTCTAACTCATAGGTTTGGCCCAGAAACACCGAAATCTGGGTCAAAGTTAGTAAAAAGGATTGGAGTGGTAATCTAACTGTGATTATCACTCCCTATTGTACTTAATCTGTTCTAAATAAAATCATAAAAAAAACTTCAACTTTCATGCACATGCAATTCTGAAAATCACACAGACAAACACTAATAAATCACAGAATGGGAGGACATATTAAGCATGTTTTCATAGCCTAATACGACTTAAAGATCTGCAGGTTTTGTAGATTGATAACTGAGATGATTTTGTGCTGAGCTTGATGGTCCCACTGGATTTGACTTTGAGACAATTGAAATATGATTTATCTAATCTTATGGATTCAGCAGCAGCTGTGAAAGTTCTGCTGTAGCAGGTGAATGCTCAAAAGACAGATAGGACGCAAACTTACAACGAGTGAAGAGAGAGAGAGAGGGAGAGAAGAGAGAGAGGGTGGCTTACTCAGACGTCCTGTTCCTTCCATTACTCTTAAAATTCTGTATTGTGTTTTGAAAAAAAATTAACAGAAAAGAGAGTTAGCTGGCTTATCACACAATCCCTTTTCTCCAGCTGATCAGTTACTCCAAAAAGGTTCACGGCTAGTGGATTCTAGTTGTGTGGTTTTAACGTGATTAGATTATGGTTGCGTAAATTCCATTCCCAGCCAGAGTTCATTGTTTGAAGTGTTTATATCTAATGCATTGTCCCCAATCAAGTGAATATACAAGATGAATGTCTGGATACTTTGAGAATGAATTAGCAGACAATCCAGTTTACACTCCTTCGAATTTATTGTTTTTGCTGAAACAAATTGGGTCCACTTTTTATAGCTTTGGAATATATAAGATAAAATCAAGCAAATTTTCAGCCATTTTAGAAACTGCTGTTTCAAGTCACTGAAACGCAATTTCAGTTTCTTAAAACTCAATCAGTGTTTTTAAGCTAGTAAAAACATGATGTTGTTTTTGACATAAAGTAGGGATTTATAACTTCCTGTGATTTTTTTTTACTTTTATTTCTAAACAGTTTCTGATTGACCAATCAGTTTAAAATAATTTAAATTTTAATTTGATAGATTTTTGATATTACAGGTGCTGTTTCCTTTCTAAATTATTCTGAATGCTTGTGGGTTTTTGCACAATATTAAATGGTAGCCATTTTGGTTGTTTGTGATGTAACATTATATTTACAACTGCAACTTGTGGTACAATATTTTTAGAATCCTGAAAGCACCTGTCAATTTTACTATATAATTTTTAACAATATTTGCATACCATTATAAGAGAAAATGCTGAGTAACTTGAAGCATAAACATGGAAAATATTTACTCTGAATAAAGTGTAATGCATCATTCAAACTATTGAGTTAAATGAATGATCACAATAGTTAAGAATTCAAGTGATTTCACATTTTTAGTTTCTCTTCCCTTGAAAATGCAGCAAAATCATACAGTACATAAAAGTGACTTTTCTCCTGCCAGCAAATCACTAAAGTATTTTGTGAACCATTTTGTGGTCAGTTCAGTTTAGTTCAGAATTATAATGTGCTGGAGCAATTTTAATCACAGAAAATCAGTAGAACATGGAGGGGGAAAAGAAAACAATTAGATGTCTTGTGAAAACTACTAACAATTGAAGGAAATTATAGATGGTTAGTGCAAATAATCCTGGCTTTGGAAGTCATTGTGTAAAAGCATGGTGTTGGAATGGGACGATTAGCATTAGTGTGCTATACCCTGCAATCTTTTTAATATCATTTTATTCATCTCACATTGTAGAAATAACTGACCAGACCATCAAAAAAAATCAGATATTCATCACATTTGTTTCATCAAGCAAAACAAAAGAAAGATTCCAATAACACTTGTGACACATGTCAGCTGTGGCTGAGTTGGTAGCACTCTCAGATCTGAGTCACCAGGTTCTAGTTTCAAGACCCTCCAATACTTTTGAATCTAAGTTGAGACCCCAGTGCAGGACTGAGGAAGTCCTCTCCTGAAGGAGATGTTGTCCTTTGCATGAGATGTTAAACTGAGGATCCCATCTGCCTGCTTGGGTGGATAAAGAAGATCCCATGTTCCAAAGACAAGCAGGGGTGTTACCCCTGGAATCCAGGCAAAAAATGCGTATCTCAATCAGCATCACATTAAACATGCTATCAGATCATTATCGCATTGTTTTTGTAGAAGTTGTTTTGTGCACATTAACTGCTGTACATTACGAAATTCACTATGCCTCAAAGTACTTCATAGCTGCAAATTGCTTTGAAATGTGCTGCAGTCTTGAAAATACTGCATAAATGTAAGTCTTTTTCTTTTATTGACATTTATACATTCAAATGCAAAAGCATCTCAGTCAATGGTGATATAATAAATATTTGCATTTCTATAGCACCTTTCATGGGCCTAGGTCTTAGGAAAAGCATACTGCAGCCAATTAATTGCTCTTTGAATTGTGCTCAATTTTGTAATGATGTAGTCAGTACACACACAAATATGCTCCCACATACAGTAATCTAATAATGATCAGATCATTCAGTTTTGTTGATTAATGAATGGACAAATATCAGTCAGGACATTGGGTGATGATTGTACTGCTCTTCTTCAAAATCCGCTGGAGAGGGTAGGCAAATGCCTCATCTTCAAAAATGAAGCTCTTCCTCAGTAGTGCGTGAGAGTGTCAGTTAAGATTACTGAGCTCAAATCCATAGGTGGATCTTGAACTCATAACGTCTCAGAGGCTTTTACTGCCAGCGATATATAACAGCTTTCATAAGATAACTGAAGTTTAAAGCTAGGCATCACCTTTCCCTTCCTTAAACCTTAAATAAAGTGATAATTTACATTTGACAAGGTTTAACAACTTCCCCATTGGTGATCACATTCCTATAGAATGGCATATCTTAAAACAAAATTTTACATAAATCAGCAGCAACCTTTGGAGTTATTCAGAGCATGTAGCCAAGCAGCAGAAGAAATATAAATAAATCAAGAACCTCTGTGACATTTTAATGTAGACTGTCATTGTTCAATTCATAAGATACAGGGAGTGAAAATTAAAGAGCGTTACATAACCATTCAGTGTATTTATAAGAAGAGTGTTATACATATAGGAAATCTGATAGCATGAAAGAATTGAAATAGATTTTAACTAGCAGAATATCCTGGTTTTGTAACTGCTACATCAATAAGGGTAATTTGCTGGATACTGGGACTCAGGAATAAACTTTCACTATTTCGATAAAGTAAATTAATAAATGATGATAAATTGCATGTTTAAGATGAGAAAAGGTGTTTAAAGACCAGAACTAAGTATTGTCACACCTGCAAAACAGGAAGCAAAAAAAAGGTTGAAGAATTTGTGTCTAACTTATTTAGCAGAAAGGCTAAAGCAAACAGTAAGACTTCTCACATGGAGCATGCAGTGAATACATGCACCTTTAAGCTAAGGAGAAATACTAACCAGGGTAAAAAAAACTGAGAATACACCAGATTGTACAAAACTAAAACCCCTCCCTTTATTGATTATTAATTGTGCTGTGACAGCTCAGTCGGTGCCTTGACAGATTTCAAGTTTATTCCTTGGCTTGCACTGAGTGAACTGAACAGTGATGTTGATAGTTTGATAGTAAGAGTACTACAATTTACTTTAGCATAAATAGGCCAAGGAAAGAAATATTAAAGTATAATTTTCATTTTCATTTGTTGTGCATTCAGCGGAAAAAGTGTGCCTGTATATTTGTGTGTGAGTGTGTATGTTGATGTTGAGCGAGGACAGGACTGGGTGAAGTTGCAATAACTTCATGTTGAACAGCATACTGATTATTGTGTGTGTGGGAGAGAGGGCGGGACTGGGTTCTAGTGTGATGCTCCCATGTTGATCAGTATGCTAATACACACAGTATAAACAGACATATGAAAGAACATTATGAGCACTACTTCATCTGCTGAACTAGATTTTCCACCTATTAATACACAAAAATACTTTCTCACATAAATTATTCTGTCCTTTGCATAATGATATTGCTGTTGCAAGTCATTATTTACAGTGACTTTTTATATTTTTATATGTTAATATAATATAAACTGCTCTTCCAGATGTGACTGTGCCATAAACTGTTTATTAGATGTGGTTGCGATGATTGGCTTGCTGTAATCACTTCAAAATGTTCTCACATAAGATTTATATGATGGGCTATAATGTTGAAATATAAAATAATAAAACAAGGTAATTAAAATATCAGAGATAACAAGGTGCAGAGCTGGATGAACAC
>NC_063354.1:30098201-30101382 GCF_021869965.1 Rhincodon typus
AAAAGGCCCAAAACGTCAGCCTTCCTGCTCCTCTGATGCTGCTTGGCCTGCTGTGTTCATCCAGCTCTGCACCTTGTTATCTCAGATTGTCCAGCATCTGCAGTTCCTGCTATCTCTGAAACAATTAAAATATCATTTTAAATATCATATACTCTAAAATTGACTAAAATTGAGTTAGGCAAAAATAGTTAGCTACAGTAAGAGGTTTCCATATCTGCTTTATTATCACTCCAACAGAATAATTGGTGAGATAATTGATATTTGATATTGATTTTAATAGTATTTCGCCCTATAATTTTCATTACTTTCAGCATTTTATCTCACATTGTGAAAAACAATACATTCCAAAGCACGAATTCTGGCAAATATACTGTCAGTAATGTTATTTCCGCTGTTGAAATTGGCCGTGCCGTGGGAATAGCAAGTAAGTGGCTAACCTTGGATTGTTGTAGGACTTACTAATTAACATCTAAGGCAAAGGAAGCAATGGAGAGGTGATATGAAATTGAAAGAGGAATTGGTATAAGAAATCTTTCTATATGATTTTTTTGTACATGTCCCTGATAGAATTACGAGTTTAAGATGAGAAAAGCTTTTTACTTGTAAAGGCATAAAATGCAGGGTTGTAAGGGGTGAATGTTAGGTGTAGCACTAGTTTGGGCATTGCTCATTCAGAGCCGGTGTAGACAGGACAGATCGAAAAACCGCCTTCTGAGATGTAAGAATTCTACGAATCTGTGAATTGAAAACTGCCATACACATACTTCAGTGATTTAAAAAAAAATGTACTGATTTTAAATGTTTCAATCTAACGCAATATTCTGGACCTCTGTAAAATGTGAAAATGGACTGCGGATCCCACCAGAGGGTGATGTAATGGCGTGCGTGCGATTTGAACCATGTCTCCACACACCTCATTTTGCCTTATATGGCCAATGAATAGCCTCTCACAGTCTCACGGTCCAAGTCACTGGAACAGATGTTGGATGTTAGTGATAAGCGCCAATTAAAATAGCAAGACTTTACTGATGCCTGTAGCGAAATAGCTTGATGAGTGAGTCGGACGTTGTACTCCTGACTGAAAACAAATTCAAAAGAAGCACGCCACACACTCAAAAAAAGGTTTTCACATTTTCCTGTTTAAACAAAAACAACGGGGGTTTCACTTCTTTAGATGCTCTCGATCAGATTACATCTTTTATAAAAAGAAATTCAATCATGGGACGTGGGTGTCACTGGCTGGACGAGCATTTATTGCCTGTCCCTAGTTGCCCTTCAGAAAGTGGTGGTGAGCTGCGGAGAACTATGTATGTGGGATAAGAAGGTGTAGAGCTGGATGAACACAGCAGGCCAAGCAGCATCACAGGAGCAGGAAGGCTAACGTTTCGGTGGAGTCGTTTAAAAAGTTAACTCTGACCGTTGGAATATTTAGTTTCCAAGAGTCTTTCACAATATACAAGCTCAGTTTAATTGCCATTAAAAAGTCAGAAATAATTGTTGGCCTTAAATTATTCGCATTGCTGTGAATTACTGCAAGTGCAACCATTGCAGTAAATCTCAAACTCGTTAGTAACGCAGGTTAACAGCTTCCCTCCCTGCCAACGACTATTAGGAGTTAGGTCCTCCTCACTGATATTTTGTGGACTGGATGTAAAGTAATTGTTTGAAGGACACAATAGCAAGGCAGAGGTTGTCTGTTCTGCTGCTTCTGGCACTGGACGGCGCTGCAAAGCCAGGATTGTTTGCAGCATGATGTCATCCCCTTTCTGGACACGGTTCACCAAATCCTTTCTCTCCCACCTACCAAACCCCTAACATCAGAGGCTGCAGCAGGCTCACACTCTATGCGCTGGCAAATACGTGCTTTTTCAAACGATCGCTCCTCGTTAAGTGAAGCGGAAAAGGGAGGAAGCACTCACAATTTATTTTAATAACCCGCTCACACGCACGGCCCATGTTCCCAGCATCCCACCCCCGCCCCACAACCACAATCTGGCTCATCAGCGGAAGTTTCCGGGAAACTCTGCGGTTAATGTGAGAATGAACCAATCTGAATTTTTATAGCGTCTTAAATCTCCCGGGAGATTAGATGATTGACAGCTCAGGGGAGCAATGGGATTGGGCGGCTGTCACCCAGCGGAAGCCGCCCTGGGCCCACCCCGTGATTGACAAGCGGATTGACCGATTGGAGAGGGGAACAACAGGGGGCTCTTATGAATGAGGCACCAATCAGCGGAGTGAGGGGGCGGGGTTCGCATTCAACAGAAGAGGTTGAGGTGGCGTTGTTGGTCCTCCCTCTTTATTTGGGAGTTAGTGTGCTCAAAGTAGAGCTTGTCGTGGGGGGGGGATATAAAAATTACCGTAGGAGGGGACGAAAGGGACATTGTTTGGATTCCGTCGAGGTTGTTCCCAAAGAAGCTTCTCGCGGTTGTAGAGGTGCTTTATTCTCAGCGAGAGGTAAGGGATTTGAGCTGTTGGTCACATTGTATCCAGGGCTGTCTTGTTTGAATGTCTCTTCAACTGAAACGTGTAACATTGTTCCCGTTATCTGAGGAATTTCTGGCTTGGCTCAACCCGCCTGGGTGAGGTCATTGAATTATTCTCAACTAACGGAGTTGTTTCTAATAAAGCTTGGATGTGGCTGAGTTTTCTTATTGGTGGGTGGGGGGATTTTTGGATTTTTTTTTCTCTGGACAATTTTTGTTTGAAAGAAAATGTATTTTTTTTAAGATTGTGTCCCTTTTGTGCAGTTAAATGTTTAGTTTTCTTTCCTTTCACTCCTCCTTTCATTTCCAATTTGAAAAATTATAAAAAAGGCTTATGTGGGGAGGGGGGTCGGGGAATAAATAAATACGTCTCATAATGGGCTAAGTGAATGTGGTGATTGCAGCAAGTCAGAAGTAAGCCACGTTTGGGGAGTGGGTGGGAGTTGGTCTGTATCTATGGAGTATCCTGTATTTTTTTTATTGCTGCATGGAATTATTCAAAATATGGAACTGTACGCTTTGATAACCAAGAACGTCAAATGAGAGAATGATGGTCATTCTTCCCATTTTAAGCTCTAACAAATTGTGAGTGACTGCAACGAGTGGGCCACGTTTTATACAAGTCATTGTCCAATATATGCTTATGACTTAATAGTTTGTTTTTTTGTGTGTGACTGATTCTCCTACCCCCGCAA
>NC_063354.1:30101482-30141750 GCF_021869965.1 Rhincodon typus
CCCCCCCCCCCCCCCCCCCCCCCCCCCCCCCCCCCCAACAACCTCCGGTTCCCTACCATATACAGGTATCACGCCAGATAAGGTCACTGCTGTTTTTACATGTTTGAGCTCTTAGTCAAACACCTTGATTATAGCTTATTTATTTTGGCCATGAGGTATCAATCTGACAAACAAATGAATCTGTTAACATGATTGAAGAGATCTAGCTTTTCAAGATCACCCGTGAAGACGTTTATTGAATAGGATTTTTTCCATTTAATTTTTAGATAGTTGTAAAATTAGTCTCTCCCACAAGCAAAAAGAAATGGTGAAAAGTTAACATCGCATCTTCCACTGCTCAGCTTTCCAACTTAATAGTTGGTTGTAAGAGGATTCAACTGCAGAAATTTGAATTTTAGGTATGTATTTCTATAGTAAGCACCTCTGCTTCATGAAGACCACTTAATAGATGTTATCCTATTTGTAAAGATTGTGCTTGAATGTTTTGCAATTTTGTATATTTTGTTCAAGAGCTATTTGTGTATGTTTAATGGCTGTACATGTAATTCATACCATCTTGAAGGTCTGAGTCAGATAAAATGCACATGATTCAGTCAGTAGGAAATTTAGTGGTTTTTTTTTGAGTTTAAATACTTAACCTAAGTATTTACGCTTGCCTCTTTCATTCAATGTACAGTAAAGGTATCATAAGATGGAATTCATCATATTTGTGTGACAATGTATTTACAGTTACAGGTTACTATTTCAGGTGCAGATGGATTTGGAATACTTAATTTTAACATCCCCACCACTCCCAATTGCTTTTGCTCTGTATGCCACTTGGTCTGTGTGATCATAGGTAGCTTTCATTTCGTCCACGCACACACCACCCCCCCAGTGTTCTGTTGCTCTCCTATGTTTACCCTCTTTGACCCAGACTCCTGGATACAAATCTACAAGCTATCTATGATAGGTATACAGACTAATAACTTCAAAACAGCAGTATAAGCTTCCATGTGATCTCCAAAGAATCAAGTTTGCATAATTTATAGATTTTTTTTTTAAAAAAACAACATTCCCAAAATGCTACTTGGGTACCTACAATAATACAGCAGGAAAGGTACTTTCACCATTAACCCCTTAATGTAATTGCAGACCTTATGAAATGTTTTAACATTACAGTGAGCTCTCAGCAGCAATCTGTTTGAAATCCCAAACTTCAGCTTTACCAGTACTACTACACCCTGGTGAGGCAGCAAGTAGCTTCCAGTGTTATTTTAAACAAAGTCCCCTTACTCAATCTGAGCATACATGTACGAACCTCTTGTACCAACTTCCTCAGTTGTGAGGAAGGGTCACTGGACCTGAAACATTAACTCTGATTTCCCTTCACAGATGCTGCCAGACCTGCTGAGCTTTGAACCATTTCAGTTTTTGTTTCTGATTTACAGCATCCGCAGCTCTTTCAGATTTTTATTATCTTAGTAAGGTGCTCTCTAGTGATTCTTTATCTTTAATTCTCTGCAATTCTTATTTATTTGAATTAGGAATCTATTCTCACTAATCTTTTTTTTGGTTAACCCAAAATTAAGCTTTTCTCCTTGTCATAGTAGAACCTGGATGGTCATCTTCCCCAAATCTCTCTGGCTGACAGTGTCTGGGTCCAGCAATGTCAGCTGTGTCCTATGTTTTAATACCTGAAAACAAATGTGCCTTGCTTTCAGTAAGTGTTTCTTTGTTTTAGATTTGTCTCCATAACAAGCAGGTTATATTGCCTTGTCTTCAGGCAGATTTTAATGGAAAAATTTGCATTTTCATGCAGCCACATAACCAAATTTCAGTATACAACTTTGAGGTTGAAGCAACAAAATGAGACTCCATTCATGGATATACTTAAAGCCTTTCAAAGTTCAGCAACCAAGTAAAAATGACTTGGAAATGCTGGAATTTTAGGTCAAAAATAATTGAAGGTATTCAAATGGTTAAATTGCACTAAGTACAAAGTTCTGTGGTAGTGGATCAATGATGAGACAAAGGCAATGGAGGGAAATGGACCATGTGAAACAAAGATGAAATTGTCCAATTATTGTTTGAGGGAAAAAAAACAAATGGAGGCTATTATCTGTGTTCAGTTTTTCCTTTTTACAAGGATTGAAAGGATTGGTACTGATGTGTGTGTTCTTACTTTAAGACCTTGACATTTCTTTTTTTAAAAAAAAACACAAGTTTCAAATAATTTGGTGAGACCAGGGAGACTCTGAAGTGCTGCTACAAAACCTTAGTAAATAGAATATTGCATTTATCACTCCCTCACACTGACCAGTAGGTATTTATAAAACGTAGACATAGTTTGGCGAAGGGGAAGGAATGACTTGTCACAATGGGAGTTGAGTTGGCATATTGGGGCAAGTGAAGATCCCCCACGACACTTGTTCTTCTAATTCCCACAACTGATAATGGGCTTAGTTTGCATTTCTACAAAAGGTGATAGTAGCTGGCCATGACATCAAAGCAACATGCTGTTTACTTTTGAAAGCTCTTGGCGTCTGCTAAAACCATTGTAGTGGAGTTGGAGTTGTTGGTGGAAGAGAAGTATTTTGGAGAAAATGATCCAATAGCAGGAGTCATTTTTATCATGAAATTGGCGAAGGCCAATTTTTGCAGCACCATGAATTATTGCAGGTTTGACACAACCATTCTCAAATGTGTCCTCACCTGTGACTTGTATTCCTGACTTTGTGATAATGTACAACTGTTCTTTGGCAGTTGCAGTGCTCAGCTTCATTCACTAGTACTGTAAAGTAGTATCTCCTATCAATTTGTAGCAAGACTCTGAATATCTAGACTTTGACAAGGAAGTATCAAGCACTTCATATACTAGTTAAAAACTTCTCAAATATAAGAAAGTCTAGCCATTTTTCCATTATCTAAAATGCAGCACTGTTATTCAGTCTCTAGTTATAAGTTACTTGTAAACATTATTGGTCTGTGGTTTTTTTGTTGGTTGAGCTACAATATAGCAACACCAAGTTCAAAGCTGCCCAAAACTAAGCAGTGCAATGACTGTTCCTGAGACCCTATGTCCACTCGCTTTGTGTTAGTGTACTGTGGCTGCAAAGCATACAGTATACAATTTGCACCGAAATAAAGTTTCCTAAACTGCACCTTTACCATCAAGATGGGCAAGTGTGCAGGCCACTCAAATCCTTGAGTCTGATCTGGACCTTGCTTTGATTTTTTTTTTTCCCACGTTCCCATGATCCTCAATGACCCCTCTGTATCAAAAATCTGCCAGTCCCAACCTTGAATTTATTCAGTGTCTTACCCCATGGAACTGTGTGGACGAAAGAATTCCAGAATTCATAACCCTCTGAGTAGAAAATTACTCCCCATTACCATTTTAAACAGGTGACTACCTTTTTAGTCTGAAGTTGCACCCCAACATTCTAGGTGGGAAATGTTCTCTTGGTATCTATCCTGTTGCGCCCTGTCAGAACTTGGGTTTTAGTAAGATCAACTCTCAAGTACAAGAGTAATAACTTTGAGGACGTCTTCAACCAAGTTGGCTTTATTGGGTAATGCTAACCAAGATTTTACATCTAGGTACCTTATGTACCTAAGATGGCATCAGGAGTGGTAACTTTGTACGCTTTTCACAGTACTTCTGTACTTGAGTACATATGACAAACTTTATTCTTTAGGCTTCTGGTCCATATGCTGTAATTTCCTACTTAATGCCATTGAGAATATCATTAGTGCAAGGATGGAAGGTCCACAGTTACATTCTAGGGGGAGGAAAATACCACTGGCATTCTTGGAACAAATTAGTTAAGTTAGTAATAATCCAAATTTCTGAAGAGTCTTTGCAAAGAGAACATCTGTGAACTATGATAAAATGAATATGGGCTAATGTAAGTTTAAAAATAAATATTTTATTTCCTGGGTACAGTTGAACTTGCTGAGATCTCTTTGAAAGAGACCTAGGAGTGTTAAATGACTTGCACATGATGTTCCAATATTGTAATGTAATACTATGGAAAACTAGCAGGCGATTCAGTTATATTACCAAAAAAAGTAACTAAAATGCCTGGAAGTTTGGCAGAAACTCCAGGCTCAACCGTGAGCAATATAGAGTTCATATCAGTGGCTATTTCACTGGCAGTGGGCACAGTAATGTAATGAAAATTTTCTGAAGAAGGGCCCTGACCTGAAATGTCAACTTTCCTGCTCCTCTGCTATTGGCCTGCTGTGTTCCTTCAGCTCCATGCGGTGTTGTTTCTGTCCAACTTGTCCGCATCAACCAGATGTCCAAATCTGATCTAGTCCAATTTGCTAGCATTTAAGCCATATTCCTTCAAGCCCTTCCTATTCATGTACCCATCCAGATGCTTAACAAATGTTGTAATTGCACCTGCCTCCTTTCATTTTGTCTCATCTTTCCTGTCTCACCTTAAACCTATGCCCTCTAGTTTTGGACTCACCCACCCTAGGATAAAGACTTAGGTTATTGACCCTATCCATGACCCTAATGATGTTATAAACCTCTAAAAGGTCACCTGTCAGCCTCTGACACTCTTGGAAGTAGGCAAAAAGCCCGAGCCTATTCAACCTCTCCCTAAACTTGAACACTCTAGTCTTGGTGACATACATCCTTTTCTGCACCCTCAAAGTTTGTTAAACTTAGCTCCACCATATAATTAGATAAAAGTAAAACATGTGGGTTAGGAGATGATGGTTGTTTAACAGAAAACAGAAGGAATAAATGGGTCATTCTAGTGTTGGCAAGTTGTGATTAAGTAACCACAAGCATCAGTACCAGGGCCACCAGTTGTTCACTCCATATCAATTTTGAAATGTTGTTTCATCCTTTACTCCAGACTGGAAGATCTTACAAAACTAAGTGGGAATGTCTTGTAAGAAAGATGTAAAGTGGCTTCAGGAAGACTTGTATAGGCTTAGTGAATGGGCAAGAAGGGGTTAGAGGGAATATAATGTGGGGAAAAATGAGATTATCCACTTTGTTAGGAGAAACAGTTGTGTAGAGTCATTATTGAAATGGTAAGAGTGTAAATGTAGAAAGGGACCCAAAGATCCAAGTTAATAAGTCACTGAAGGCTAACCTGCTGGTGCAGCAAGCTATTAGGAAGGCAAATGGAATATTACAATAAAAAGTTTAAGAGGAATTGAGTAGAGATGTCTGTCTTTGGTAAAAGTTTGGTTAGGCAGCACCTAAAGTACTATGTGCAGTTTTGGTCTCCTTATATCAAGAAAGGCCTCATTACCACAAAGGGAGTTTAGTGATGGTTCACCAGACTTCTTCTTTGGATGATGGGACTGTCCTAATGGAGAGATTGGGCAAACTGGGCCTGTATTGGAGTTATAACTCACTCAGAGTAAAAACTGTTGATGCTGGAGGAACATGGCAGGCCAGGCAGCATCAGAGGAGTAGGAAAGTGTTTTTTTTTTCCCTGGACCTGTATTTTCAGAGGTTTGAAAAGTGACCTCCGAAACATACTAAATATTTAAGTGGGTAGTCAGGTAGATGCAGGTAAGCTGTCTTCCTTCATTGGAGAGTCTGGAAGCAGGGGATACAATTTCAAAATTTGGTTGGGGGTGGGGGGGTGTGTGCTACTTAAGTTTGAAATGAGAATTTTCTTCTACTCCGCATTGAACCTGTGGATTTCTGTCCCGTGGGGCTGTGGAAGCTCAATGTTTGAGTATTTTTATTGTAGTGATTGGATTTTTGACTCAGTAGAATAATGTTATGGGGATAGAGTGGATTAAAAAAGCATTGCAATGTTTAGTTAGCCATGATTATGTTGAATAATGGGGCTGCTTCAATGGACTGAATGGCCTATTTTTCATTTGTTCAATGTTCCTCTGCACTTGTAATAAAAAATGGCTTGTTATATTTCCTCTAGTAGCTAATAGTACTAGATCCCCCTGCAGTAAAGACAGCTGAAGATATTACAAGACATTTTTAAGATTTTTAGATTTGAGACATCATTGAAATTGTAAGACGTAAGAATCTTTAAATGCCATTGGCACATGATTCTTGTCATCACTTTTAAATGGGTTACTTGTAGAATATGTCCCTTTTTTGTTAAACTTTGTTCTTTTAAAATGTAATTGGTGCAGACTTACAAATCAAATAGGGGAAAAAACTTCAACTGAAGAACTTGCCCTAGTTTAATAGAAAAGATGTGGATGTGATGGAGAGCTTTAGAAACAGGAATATTTAACTACTTCAGAAGTTCAGTCTGTGCTCTACTTTTTGTGATATTTCATAACCGTTTCAAGGCTGGAATATTCCTTAATATTTTGCTTGCACTTTATGGGAAACGTTGTGCTCAAAACTAATTCTGTCAGGCAGTCAGATTCTCAGACAATACCAACTCCAAGTAGTTTTGTCAACTGACATTTTTCTCCCCCCTCTGGTTTCCTCTGAATATTTGCTTTTTAATTAATGACTTCTTGCTGCTTTTGAAATGTCCAAAGTAAACACTAAAATTCCTTGGAGATGTTCTCCAAGCTGAGACGTGGCATTCCTATTGTATTAATTCATTATGGCCACTTGGGGTTTTGTGGGTTTTCACAAGATGCTCCGAATAGTGAGTGGCGCCAAGTTACAAATGGTGTGAATAGATTGGAAATCTTCTGTCTGAACCAAACTTTAAAAGGTGGTTGTCTAAGTATCAGTGCACGTGTAATTTTCTTTATATTTTAGAGCCATTAGTCCTTGTTTTACTTTCTATGTCCATATTTCTAATGGAACCTGTCAGATTGTGGTGTTGTAATTAAACCCTTCTACCAGTGATGTTGCTATAGCATCTCTACTGAAGTGGAAAGTTGATTTGCAGCTTGGCATACCTTACACCTTGTAAGGACAAGGATACTTGAAAGCAGAGTTGGACAGGAGCTATTTAAGAAGGTGGGATTTCTAAAAATTATCAGTAGCATCCATGTCTTAGCAATAACTGGCTAAGGGAACACAAGTGTTGGGACAAAGCTGATGAGATGTAATCGAATATCCCGAAAGAAGACAGATTGTAAATGACTGACTAAACAGCTGAGATGGTAGTGCTCTATTGATGCATCAGAGTTGTCTAAACACTGAAAATACTTAGAATCGATTCTTGAAAACATCATGAGTGCAAGGAATTTGTGGAGCATGCACACCTTTTTTGAAGTAAATCCAGGAACCACTTGTGATTTGTTTTTTTAAAAAAAGTTACACTAATATTGAACATATTCTCCAAGCTGAGAGATGGATTGTTCTGTTAATATGGTCATTTAAATAAGACCGTCCTATTCAAAACAACTGAAGCCTTGTAAAATAGTGGGCAGGAATGGGTATAGAGAAGTGCGATGATATTTCTTGGTAGCAAGTTGATAACTGAAAAACTAATTGCCTCTTTTTTTGGTATTATCCAAAATAGTGTTAAGATGTGATATTAAAACTAGTGATAACTGATCAGAGGCATATGATCAGCAAGAATTGATTCAAATTTTCAGACATACTTTTTTAATTGTGTAATAAAATTTGACTAATTGTCAGTGCAGCAAAATCTTCACAATATAGATTGGTTATGGAGTAATGAAGTTTTTTTATCTTTTTTCCCCTCCCTTGGGTGGAGGAAAAATTGAGCTGATATTTTTATTTGGACATGAAATATGATTTGCTACTTGTCTTAAGATGCTGGATCAGACTTAGTCAGCACGGTAATGAGTTGGTTTACATATTAATAACCCAATGAAGGTACATCGGAGGTTTTGTGTATTGTCTGCATCAACTTTTTGAGGAACCCCTGATAGCCTTGTCATCAAAATCTGTGACTTCTTGTTTTATTCTTTTTTTTGTAATGTGGGTGTTGCTGTCTGGTGCTTGCCCATTCCTGGTTGCCCTTGAATTGATTTGGCTTTGACCCATTTTAGAAGGTAGTTAAGCATCAGATATTGAATCCTAAAAGATATTAATAGGCTAGATTTTTTTTGATTGATGTAGGCATAGCTGGCTAGGCCAGTGTTGATTGATTGTTAATCCCCCTCTGCCAGAGGGTAAAGAGTCAGCCACGTTGCTGTAGGCAAAGCATGGCAGTTTCCTTCCCTAAAGAATATTTGTGAACTTTGTGTTGTTTTTTGTTTTTTTTGTCCCTGACAATCAGCAAGGATTTCATGGTCATGATTTAGACTCTTAATTCCAGATTTTTATTGAATTCAAATTTCACCATCCATCATGGTTGATTTTTGAACTCCTCTATTATCATAGAATCCCCACAGTATGGAAACAGGCCATTCAGCCCATTGAGTCCACATCACTCCACTCCTCCAAAGAGCATCTCACCCAGGACCCTCCCCCACCCCAATCCCTATGACCCTGTATTTCCACCTAGCCTGGACACTCTTTGCAATTTAGCATAGCCAGTCTGCTTAACATGCACATTTTTGGACTCCAGAACATTTGTCTGGGTCTCTGGCTTACTAGTCCAGTGACACTGCTACCATGCCACTGCCTTCCTAGGTTGAGATTGGTTGAAACAACGGCATTTCTCTTGACTAGTTGCTCCATTTGGAAGGAAGGATTTTTCAGCTTGGAATAAATGGCTGAGGGAGTATTTTTGGCTGAATGACTTTATCTTGAGTGAATGTATGTTGATGTCAGGAAGTAATGCTCAGTTTTGAGATTATCTTTACAGAATTTTTTCTTTGTCATTCCTGATATAAAATGCAACTTGGCTTTATGGTTTATCTTCTAATGGATCAATTGATATAAAATTAATGTGATAGTAGGCAAAGTTGTAACTTTCCGAATGTGTTTGGTGTTAAGGTGGTAAAGATAAATCATTTTTTATAGTGAATTAAGTTTTTTTTTGATTGCAGCAACTGATTGAAAGATGATGGTTTGCAAATAGATTTATGAGGAACTATGAAAAGACAGATTAATACCTGCCGAATTATGTTGACAGCAGTGTGGAGAATTTGAATAACAATGTATTACTTCATATTTAGTAGTTTTGGACTAATGTTCCATTTTTGTTTGGTTTCCATTGGCTTTTTTAATCAGGTTACTGAAATGATGTAGTGGTGCATCTGAGGTGCTTGTTTCAATAGAACTGTTTCAAATGATGTGTCTGCTTCAATGGCAATTGTACAGTTAATGTGATGGGAAATTCATAGCAGACTGTTCTTAAGCAATCTTAGCTGACACCACAATTGTGCATGATTGGCCACTTGACCACTGGTGGCACTTTGTCTGAAGGAAATGGCAGTGGAGCTGTGTAGGTAGTAACGGGTGATGCTTTGTGCAATCAAGTGCCACTTTCTCTTGGAACTTCTGAGAGTTTTAAAAAAAAATCCATGCAGTGCAGATCTGTATCTGCTTTGATTTCTGTACTAGTTCCCGTGCTTGCAAAATATGCTGGCAGCATCTAGCAGAGGTCAAATCCTGTGAAATATCTGTGCACTTTCCTAAATAGATTTCAGCAGCAGAAATGTTTCGCATTTTTGAGGCCGAGATAGCAAGGCAGCTGATGTCTGTCACCATAATCTGAAGTAACAAAATACTCCCATTTTGTATTGAATATCAATTTGTTGAATTAATACACCAAGTAGTTATCTGAATTCATCTAGTAAATCACTTCCCTCAAATACTGTCCTGTGGGTTTTCAAAACGTATTAATCATTTAAGTATTTGCCAGTGACTAAATGTTACTAGCTTCTCTTCACCTAATGTGATGGTTCATACTGGAAGGAAGTTCTTGATCAAAAATCCAATTATTCAACTGTAGCTGCAATATTAATTAGTTAGGGCTGCATTCTTTGGATTTAAGAGTCTCTTGACAAGTCATGATAATACTTGAACTCTGCACTGTCTCTCTTTTTTTACTTTTCCTCTCTAATTTTGATGTAGAAGTGTAGACTTAACTGTTTGGCAACATCTGTACTAGAACTTGACACTTCAGATCCTTTTGAATTGCAGCCATTATCACTTTATCTGCAATAGTTTCACACCCTTCTGTTGGATTAGTTGTTGCTTCCTTTTATTTTGGGAAAACAAAAGTCCTAGGTTTGAATGTTCTTTTTGTCTCAAGATCTTGACTTGCCTCCATTTTTCTGTTTGTGACCCTGCCTTTCCAACTGAAAAATCCTAAGCAAGATACTTGTGCAATAGTGAGTACAAAACAGATTTTTTTTAATGAAACTCAGAATACAGTTTTCCTAACTTGTTTTCTTAAGTTTAGTCGCTTGCTATACAAGGCAGTTGTGATTCTGTCTTAATTTTGTTTCCTGTCCAGGCTTTTGGTCTATTTTTTTTAAAAAAAAAAAACTCTGCAGAATTCATGGCTGTTCACTTGAATTTGTGCCTTCTGTTTTACTGCAGGTAAGGTGGCCACTTCTTAAAATTCTGATGGCTCAGCGGAGTGCCCAAGAAGATCCAGAGAGGTATCTGTTTGTGGATAGGGCTCTGGTTTACAACCCTGCTACTCAAGCTGACTGGACAGCAAAAAAGCTGGTTTGGGTGCCATCAGATCGCCATGGGTTTGAGGCAGCTAGCATCCGAGAGGAGCGTGGTGATGAGGTTGTGGTGGAGCTGATGGAGAATGGCAAGAAGGCTCTCGTCAACAAGGATGATATTCAGAAGATGAATCCACCCAAGTTCTCGAAGGTGGAAGACATGGCTGAGTTAACGTGCTTGAATGAGGCTTCAGTCTTACACAATTTGAAGGATCGATACTACTCTGGATTGATCTATGTAAGTTTCAAATACTTTAACATGGTGTTCAAATTTATGGTGAGAACTTATTTTGGTCTCCACTGACCTTTTTTTAAGATGGACATCAGTGATCCTCCTTTTTTTTGAAGGAAATTATAGTAGTGATGGACAATGTTCATATTGTTGAGAGAAACATTTAAGATGAGCAGTGTTTTTCTCTTTCAAAAGGCAATAATGTAGAATATTCTCCCTCCTGTTGAGAGGAGGATACACGTTTACAGTGCATCATGCCTGCATGGATGGTAATAATTAATACATTAAGTTTGAATGTGTTCATGAAAATTGAGATTCATCATTGATTAGAATTTATGAAGGTACTTGGAAAATAACAACATTTTGCCTTGCGCACATACTGTCTACTACTTGATAGATGAGTTGAATTTTGCACTCCCAGCTTTAATTCTATTTAATCTGAAGCTGCAGATTCTATAATCCATTTATTTGTTCTCTTCACTTTTAAACTGTTAACTTTGTGTTACTGCATCATTTACATCACTGTATTTTTTTTATATAATCCCTACAGTGTGGAAACAGGCCCTTCGGCCCAACAAGTCCATACTGATCCTTGGAGCATACCACCCAGACCCATCCCCCTATAACCCACCTAATCAACACATCCCTGAACACTATGGGCAATTTAGCATGGCCAATCCACCTACCCTGCACACTTTTTTTTTGGACTGTGGGAGGAAGCCCACTGAGACGCAGGGAGAATGTGCAAACTCCACACAGACGGTCACCCAAGGCTGGAATCGAACCCATGTCCCTAGCGCTGTGAGGCAGCAGTGCTAACCACTGAGCCACCATGCCATCCTAATGCTTGTCCTGTTGAACATCTGATCACTACCAGTAAAGCTGTGATTTATCCAGGAATTACTAGCTCTAGTAAAACATTGCTGCAATACTAGATACTTAGCCTTTTATGGAATAACGTGCCACTTATATTCTGGATTTTTGGCTTTGCCAATGTAATGGGATAAAGCTTGTCTGTTGGTGGAAGGCTTCAGCTGAACTTTGACCTTGACCCAATTACCAATGGATGAACTGCCCATACATAATTTGACAGCTGATACAAGATTGCCTGTTTCATTGGAGCAAAAGGGACAGAGATGGAAGAAGAAAGTTATGGTGTCTAATATTGGTATTTTGCTGAGAGAAAATTTTGACCAGATAGGACATGATACCTAACTGAGGGTAGAAACCTGTTCCACTATCTATCTAGCATTCTTGTCTTTTGAGCATAAAGACCAAAGTCTATTAGCTATGTGGTGAATTGGGGGTTCCAACCACACTTCTAGAAAAGTATGTAGGGTATAGTTCCACTTTTGCTTGATTTTGGTCATTTCTTGCTCTGATATTTTTGGACTCATTTAGATTCCCTTGCTGAATTTTCTATCTATCAAACATGAAATCTGCCATAAATGCTTGGGTAGCATTTAAAAATACAACCAAAAAATTTCATTGAATTTTGAGCAGTAGCTTAGTAAAGTAATTTTAATACAGTTTAAAAACTGTTTTTGCCAAAAAGTAGGAAAATTTTCAATAACCTGTGAATAACTCAATTTTTAAATTACTGGGAATAACTCTTAAAGTATTGTTTTTAAGAAGATATTTTATCCTTAAATTAAGGATCTTTTATTTTTTAGTAATTTCTTTTAAATGTTTAACCTACTTTTGTGTCCCATGCCCAAAACATCCAGTTTCATTCTTGGAGCCACCTGGAAGATCTGCAAACCAGCACAATTTGTGGAATCCCCCAAAGGTAATGGTCTCACCCATGGAGCATGTGGGTGGAGCCTGCATATCTCCCCGTGCATGTCAGGCAACTACAAAGGATCAGAAACAAGATTATACTGTGTGCAATCTACACTGAATTCATTTTTGCTGAAAGTTGGTGTATTTGAGTGGATACTTCAGCCTGGTATCTTTTCACACCTCCATCTAGGAAAATAACAGTTTTAAATGTCATCAATACTTTACTTTACTTTAATTCTTAAGACTTCAGAGATTGTACGCTTATATGCTACGCCAAAAGCAAGTTAATTTGTGAATTTTGATTTTTCTTTTCAACAAACAGTGCGGTGTTTTTCAAATGCTTTTGGAGTGTCTTCCAGCAGTGATGGTTATCATCTCCCTTTTCCTTTTGTTGATTTTGTAAAGTGGGTTGTTTTACAAAACATCCAAATGTTTGAAACGTTCTGATTTTGGTTTGTTACTTCTATTTGTTCTTCCTCTGAAGCTCTGACTGTTCCTCTTAAATTTTAACAGCAAGTTGGCATGAAAAGTTATGCATTTAAATGTTGCTCCAGGTTGATTTGGAGTAAGTGCTTACTCTTCAAAACAGTTATTATTTTAGGTTACCTGTTTCTGTTGGACTGATTTAATGGTAATGCACCAATGACAATAATCAAGTAAATCCTGACCTGCCTTTTTTCCCCTCCCTGCTGTGCTTTTATATGATTATGCTTCAGAAAACAATATGATCCAAATAACAGCAAATTTAGTGGCTTGGCTTAATGTCTTCTGGCATTTGGAAATCATAAGACATCTTGTTGCTCAGGTTTGAAATGAAATTCATGGGTCACCATTGAATGAAGGACTGTCTCATTTAAAGTTGTCCTTTTGCCATATTTAAACTGATGGCACACAACAGCTGAATTGGTTGGAACTCTTGCATTATCATTCAACACCAGTTGTCATACTTTAATGTAAGGACTACAACTGATTTAATGCACATGAATCTTTGTATCGCAATATCTTCATTTAGTCTTCCTTCCTGCTATGTAAGGTGTTTGAGTTTTCGTAGGTGTGATTGACTGTTTTAAACCCAGTTATGCCATGGGGAGTTAGTAGTTTGCTTAGAATCACCCCTGAAATGATGTCGGAAAATGAATCATGAACTTGGATCATTTTAGGAATTCCCCTCATGCCATTCTCCTCTTGATTGCATAAACTGACAGTCTTGAACCTTGCCAAATTGTAATTGTGTATTTAGACAGTGTTTGCTTGCAAGCTGTGTTTGGTTATTTTTTTAAGGGAGAATGTGTATTCTTGCCATCTGGAGATCAATAGACTTCATGAGTAGGAAGCCTGACACTTCATCCGTCCTCTACCTGAAAAATCTTTTCCGAGACCAGCTGTAATGATATGTTCTTGAATTGCCATGTGTTGAACGGAAGAGTTATCAATGATCCCAACCTCAGTGTTACTGTTCAAAACAAAATAATGGCTTTGATCATTGTTTTGAGTTTATAAACTGCAGTGGAAGGCCTGAGGGCCAGGAACAAAGTTTCGGTTATAATTTTTTCTAAAATGTAAACCAGTTTCTAGGATATCATATTTGACTTTTTTCAAAAACAAACTTTTTGAGCAACAGCCTGGTAATTATTGAAGAAAATTTGCTGTAAGTGGATCTTTCTTGTTTGTCCCAATGGTGTGGAACTACAGCTTGATGATTGCTAACAATGACGCAGGGTGCCAAGTATTGGGCTAATTGAGACTGAGGCTCCGAGCTTGTTTATTGAATAGGGCTTCTGTGGAAACTGGTGTGCAGGTCAGTAATTGTACCTGATCTCTGTGGCTCCTACTAACGAATTAATAATGGTGCTATCATTTCAGTTTGGTTAGGTAGAAAGCGTTATAATCCGGACTGTATTTATTCACAATTACAGAATAAATACACATTAACTGTAGTGATATTTTCAAAGGGTAAGGTGAGCTCATGTCACCATTTCATTTTTTAAGTTGTTTTAACGAGACTTGAATGTGGACTGGCAGGTGGTTGTTTTCCAAAGTAATGCAGATTGCCTCTTGTTCAGGTAATTAAGTTGCTGACTTAAATCCGGTAAAGATTCTCAGCATTTTCATGCATAAAGTGGGTCTTCCTGCCATGATGTGATTTGAGGCCAGTGGCATAGATGCTGTGGTGAAATAATATGGGAAGAGACTTGCGGTTGCACTGTGAAGACCTGTTGAGCTGAGGCTTTTTGGGACTAATTTTGTACATAGTTTCGTTTAAAGCTTTGTCTTAAATTTATTTATAGCTTTTGTTTTGAGTGACCCTTGATGAGAATGCCAATTCTAAATGTACTTAGAATTAATTTTTCACAAATGATTCTGAACAGCCTTGTCCATGGAAGTAATTCAGAAATAGTTAATTGTTGTGGATCTGCTGCCTCAAGAAAAAGTATATTTTTTAATTTTTTTACTTTTTAAAAAAAAAAGTGATTTTAGGCCTAGGTCGAGACTACTTTTGATCAAACAGCATACCTGCAGCTCAACACAATGCACCAGTTGGAAGATGACAATTTAAATCAGGTGCACTTGACTTCCAATGGAAGTTAGGATTAAGCCCTGACTTGAAGTAGCTTTCTGCACCTGCAACAGTTAGCATCTGAGTAGTACTAAAAGTCTAACGGTGGTCTTACCGTTTCAATCAAGCTGTGGCTGTAAAACAAATTGCTGGAGAAGCTTGGCAAGTCTGCCAATGTCTGTGGAGAAAAAGTAGTTAAGTCATATCAAACTCAACATTAACTCTGTTTCTCTCTCCACAGATGCTGCCAGACTTGCCAAGTTTCTTCAGCGTTTTGTTTTATTTCAGCATCCCAGAAGCTACACTTTTTTTTTTTTTTTTTTTGCTTTTATTTAGGTTGTGGGTGGTTCACCCCCATAAGACAGTGACCTGATTGATCAATGCCCCATCCACTACCTTTTTTTAATAAGAATTCACTCCCTCATCAATTGGTGCACCATGTTGGAGGGTGGTCCATCTACAAGGTACTCTGTGGCAACTTGCCAAGCCTCTAGAAATGTACAAGGCCAGCAGGTGAATGAAAATACATGCACCTGCAAGTTCCTGTCCTATTCTGTTTATACCCTAGTTTCAAACTATATCACTGTGTTCATTCACTTTGGCTAGATGAAAACCTTGAACTTGCTCCCAAATAACATGGGAGCACACATGGACTGCAGTAGTTTTTTTAAAAGGATCTTTTCAAGGGATAAGGTTTGGAAAGATCACTGGATAAAATGTAGATGCTCAGGTTAATGCTCCCATACTGGGGTTAAAGCCCTCTCATACTAGGTGGTGATATTTTTAGTTTCAAATCTTTAGTTGAATTAAAGCTAGCTTCAAGAATGGAGACCATAAACAACTGTCAATTGGGGTTTTAAAAATAAACCCATGTAGCTCATTAACCTGGTTTTGACCACCATCCTTTACTGGGGCTGCTTTGTGATTCCAAACCCACATCAATGGGTTGGCTTTTAAATGCAATCTGAAGTGGCTGAGCAAGCCACTCATTTGTATCAACTGGGTTCACCACTTGGCACCAGGAAAGCTAGCAAACTCAGCACTGCTCCTGCAAAATATTTCTTAGTAACTCCTGGATATTTGTGCTAAAATTGGTGGAATTATCTCTAAACAAGCACCAGGCCAATAATTGTGCTCACACCAAATCAAACCTTCTATAGACAAAGCCACATGCCACCATCACCACAGATAGCAACAATATGGTATTCATATGGGAGGGAGTTGCCTGTGGTCTGGTCCATGTTGAAGACTCCATAAGGTCTTATGGCATTGAGTCAGACAGGGACAAAGGAATTAGTAATTACCATCTAATGACTTCTTCCATGGTTGAATCAATGCTGCTTTGTATTGCACACCAATTGGAAGAAGCATTGATGTCAAGGTCATCCAATATACTCTGGTACTTCAATGTCCATCAGCAAGAGTAGCTCAGTAACTGACACTGACAGTAGTTGAGTCCTGCTAGATTGAGTATCCAGCAGGGAGATGAGGCATTCAACATTAGAAAAACCTACTTGACGTCCTCTCCAATCCCCCTATCAATACCAGTAGGGGTGACTACTGCACAGTGCTTCTGGCAGATACTCTTCTTTATGAAAATTGGGACCGATTTTTGAATCGGTCTAGCAGTTCAACTCTGGGTGTTCTTGTGACATTCTGGGCTATTTAGCAGAACTATTGTATTCAATCACAATTTGTAACCTCATGGCTTGGCTAATCTTCCTGCTATTACCACCAAACTAGGTTACCGATTCTAGCTCAATGAAGAGTACAAGAGTATGTCAGGACTAGTGCCAGGAATAACTTGAGTGGTCAGTTCAGTGAAGTTACAAGGCAATCTTACCAAATAGTAAGTGTCATGTGATGCTGAGCTAAGCACTTTCCACAATTGATGGATCAAATCAAAACTATGCTGTTATGCCATATGCAGCCATGAATGGAAGTAGACAATTAAATAGTTAACAAGCAGAGGTGTCACCACAAAAATCCTCATCAATGATGAGGAAACCCAGTATATTACAAGGCTGAAGGCTTAGCACTTCTCTCTGCAACTACTTTCAGGCAGAAGATATCCACCTCTTGATGTTCCCAGCAACATGTGCCAGTCTTCTGTCAATTTGACCTCATCCACATGAGATCAAGAAATGGTTGAAGGCAGTGGATGCTGCCAAGCCCACCAACCTGGTAGCAATCCTGAAGACTTGTACTCCAACTCTAGCTGTGCCTTTGTAGCCAAGTTGTTCCAGTACAGCTATAATGCTGACAGATGCCAATGTGGAAAATTACCTGGTATATCTTCTCTGCAGAGTAGTTCCAATCTGGCAAACTAGCACCCCTTTCAGACTAGTTCAGTCATTTTGATGGTTCTAAGGTGTTGTCAGCAATGTTATCAAGCAGCACTTGCTCAGCAATAATTTGCACATTCATGTTCTGAGCTCTATCTGAGCCACTTGGCTGCTGCCCTCATTGCAAGTTCAGTTCAAATGTGGATAATTGAGTTGAGGTGAGTGACTGCCCTTGACCTCAGCAACATTTGGTTGAGTGTGGCATCGTGGTGCTCCAGCAAACCTGGAGTATGGGTTGGTTAGGGGAAATGCTCTTGCTGAATGAAGTTGTCCCTACCTCCAAAGGAAGATGTGGCTATTGAAGATCAATAGTATCAGCTCCAGGATACTCTTTGTTCGAGATGTAGATACTTTCGAACAGACCTGTTCAGAGATGTCATCTCTTGCCTCTGAACATGTGCAACTTGAACTTAGGCTTCCTGCTCCAGTATCTTGCACATGTTAATTACATCACTTTTGACTTTAATTTCCAAAGGATACAGCCTAGTCTGTCTAACCTTTCCTCAAGGTACTCTTCTCATTCCAGGTATTAGTGTAGTTAACCTTCTTAGATCCACTTCCAAAGCATTACTGTACTTCTAAGTACAATGACCAGTACAATACACAATGACCTCCCCTCCCTTCTAAGGTTAGAAGTGAAGGCATTTGTTCAATGTTCAGCACCACTTGTGCACCTCAGTTACAGAAGCAGTCAGAGTCCAAATGCAGCAAGACTTAACTTTTTTTCAGGCTTGGGTTCATCCGTGACAAGGAACACTTGTGCCACAAGTGCCAGGCACTGACACTCTCCAAGAGAAAGTCTTAACATCTCCCCTTTTTGAAGTTTAGTGGAATTACCATTGAACCCCATTATCAGTATTAATGTTACCTTTGCCTGGAAACTGAACTGGACGGCCATGTAAATATTGCGGCTGCTGGCAGCTTTATCCCCCATTTTTCTTTAGAGCTGCTCAGGCCTATGGATCTCCATTCAGATGCTGGAAGTCACTGGCCCACAAGGAACATTGGCTACACAAATGTGTCAGAGGCTAGGAATTCTCTAGCGAATAACTCTCTGAACTTCCCCTAAAATCTTTGTTAGCAAGGCACGTGTCAGGATTGTGATGGAATACCCTCAGCCTCGTTGATATTTGCCAAGCACAATATCTGGAGTAAAACAGCCTGCTTATTTGTCACCCCACCCAGCACCTTCAAAATTTTACTGCAGTGCCTACCATCTACGATGAGCTGCAGCAACTCGGCCAAGCTACTTTGACAGCACCAACTGTAATTTCCACTTAGTGCTGCACTATCATCCTGATTGGGAACTATTGCTGTTCTTTCACTGTCATCCGGCTTTTGTTTATCCCCTGGGCTGCACTGGTTCAAGATACTGATATTACCACCTGCTCCAAAGAGCAGTTAAGGATGGGCAACGAATGCTGGCCTAGCTAATGATGTCTATGTTCTGTGAATGAGTTAGAGGTAAGGGTGATAAATGCTGTCGTGCATTCCATAGTGCACAATTTTTTGTGTAAGATGGGTGCAGAGCAAGCTGTGATTTTTTTTTTTTTGTCATTGAACACTAGAAGTTTTAATCAAAAAACACAATTGATGGAAAAGATTTCTGTCAGACTTTCACCCCATTTGTTGTGCTTATCGTACGATGGGTGAGTTAACTCTTTGCTGGCTTTCTTGAACTTGGTAGGCAGCTTCTCTGGAAATGAGGGCTAACAGGCTTTCCACTTTTTAACTGAGTTAATAGGCTAAATTACTTTTGCATTCCTATCAATAAAAACATAGCATTGGCTGATCAGCCACAAAGTCACTGTACTTTTTTTAACAATTGGGGTTGTAACTCTGCCTGAGCTTTATTTAACCAAAATCAAATTGAACACAAACTATCTGCTAAAGCAACTTTTTTTAAAAAAAAAATGGAACTGTAAGCACACACTTCCTCCATTGCACCACTCCTATCTGGCTGGCTTTTGATTAGCACAGATTACAAGACAATAATTACTAGTTATTTTATTTTTGGCAGCTTCATACCTTGTGTTTTTTAGGCACCCAAGTGTCTGCATTTTAGTTTTCAGGTGACTAAGTTTAGTCCCCTTTAATTAAGAGTATCTAACTTTTTTTTATTCTGGCCTGTTTTTGAAAGGATTAAGCTCCCACTATTACAGTAATGTACTACAAATTCCCCTTCATTTGGTTCTAAACTTTTGTATGTTTAAGCTGCTTTGCTTGTCTGGACACCAGTTCAGTGTGAGAAATAATCAGCCAACACCTGATATAGGGGACTTGCTTTCTTAAACCCCTAGAATCAATACTAGATGAATGATGACCAGTCAAGGGAGAAATATAAAGTTGGTGACTTTAGGTTTGGAATTCGGTGTATACTGTCATAGAATCAGAGGCTCTTTGGCCCATTTGAGTCCGTATCACCAAAATTTATACCACTACCTACATCAGTCCCATCTTTTGTTAGGATCGTATGCCAGCTGTCGTGGATGAGCCATTGCTGAAAAGACTTTTTTTTTTCATCCAGCTACAATCTTTCTTTATTTGGGTCAGTTATGAAAAAATCAGGATTTTCAAAAATGACTGGTCAGGAACTGGTAATGACTTACCTAAGCTGTTACATATAATGAAAAAGCCGTTGAACGTTTGTCGCACTGCTTACATTAACATGCACTGCTTTTGTACTCTGTTAATGGATTCAATCATAAAGTAGTTATGCAATTCTTCTATAAACAGCGTTATCATTGTTTAGCTTAATTTGGATAATTAATCTCAATAGAACTGAATTTTCAAGTCTCTGGAGACAAGTGTTTAATCTGCAGATCCAGTTTGGCTGCAAGCCAGGATCTGACTGCATTTTGACGAGTGAGCATGCTGCATATTTAAAACTTTGCAAATATCTCTCCCGCAAAGCAGTACTCTGGTATTTTGGTGTTTATTTTTGTGTCTGACATTCCCATGCTTTTGAATGACTGACCACCTCTGCCTGCAGCTTAAGGTATACAGTATGTTCTGCTGGAAGAATTTTTAAACGTTTTTCACGTGATACTGTGGTGTAATCTCATTTTAACCATGGTTGATGCACTTTGACTTTTCGCACTAAATCCCAGCAAGACTTTTCTCCATTTCCTTTCAACTGTTCGGGAGGCAATGGCCTAGTGGTATTACTGCTGGACTGTTAATCCGGGGACCCACGTTCACACCCCACCATGACAGATGGTAGAACTTGAGTTCAATAAATACCTAGATTTAAGAATTTAATCATGACCATAAATCCATTGTCGATTGTTGGAAAAACCCATCTGGTTCACTAATGCCCTTTAGGGAAAGAAACTACTATCCTCAACAGGTCTGGCCTACATATGACTCCAGATCCACAATACTGACATAGCTGCCCTCTGGGCAATTAGGGATGGGCAATAAATGCTGCCTGGCCAGTGATGCCCTCATCCTGTGAATGAATAAGGGAAAAAAAAGCAGTGTATGACCAAATGTTGAATGCTGTTGAGAGACAATATTGGAGTGCATGCTGTGTGGATAATGTTTTGAAAGTCCTTTCTCCCTTGCCTGTTGAGTCCTCCATTCACTCCTGCAGCGCCAGAATGACATACAAATGGACTATTCAAGTGCATGACCTCCTCCTAAGTTTTTGGTTTTCAAAAAACTATCTGTATTCAGAATGAGAAAGATGTTGTTACATTGTATTTAAATGCTCCAGTAGAGGCTTTGTGCGAGTTGACTTTGGAGACAGTTTGCTGGCTGTACTTCAGCCTACTTCTCCATGTCAGATGGGAACTTTTTAAGTGGAAAGTAGTGGGAAAACATTTGGATCAGATGCTCTACTAGACCTGTTGAAGAATTTTCCATGGCTTTTACTCAGTCACTAATAGGTTTACCAATAAGCAGTAAATAATTCTCTCCAACATGTTGACTTTTGGAATGGCAGAGAAAACCGTATTACCCTACAGGTTAAGGTTGATGCAAGGAAGTGTGGTGCAGTTAGATGAAATCCACGTTCCATCCCTGTTTCCCAAATCCTGTGGTTCCAAATTTGTGGAAATGCTAAATGGTCAACTGAGAAGGAAAGACCTGCAATTAAGAAATTCTGGCAGTCACTATTCAGTTCTACAATATCATTCAGCATATGTGTTTCTGGATTCTGAAACCGTGTTTTTTTTTCTTTAGGGCCAAGTGTTTCAAAACTTGAATAATACTGACTTTGAAGTTTTCAAAGCTATTCCCTTTTACTCTTCACTAGTCGGGAGCTTTGACTGGGGTGGATGGAGAAGGAAATAATGCCTCATTTTATTTTTTAAAGGAGACACTTTTTTTTTTAAGACTTTAAAACTGTAAGCTTTTGTTTTAATTAGTTGTGATCCTGTCCATAGGAACTTGAGCCAACATTTTTTTAAAAAAAAAAAAAAAAAAAATTTTCTCTCAAAGCTCTTAATGTTGCCTATTGTTTCTCTTGTTTTAGACCTATTCTGGACTCTTCTGTGTGGTCATAAATCCATACAAGAATCTACCTATTTATGCTGAGCAAATTATTGAAATGTACAGGGGGAAAAAGCGACACGAGATGCCACCGCACATCTATGCCATCTCTGAAAGTGCCTACAGAAGCATGTTGCAAGGTAAGATGCTAAACTCTTCAAGGGAAGAAAAAAATGACTGACTAAATTTCAGTTTCTTTGAGCATCTGAGGACTTTTTTTTTTTACCCCCTCAGTAAATGTTGTGAACCTTGAATTTATTTTGCGACTTTGTAGCAAAGGTTTTGGCATTTTAGTTGTTCTTTCAGATGTTAAAGCAATTTTCATTCTTGTGCATGAATGATGGTCATAAGCTGAAATGGGGTGGGGAAAGATGCAGAGAAAGGGTCTAATGATCTATGAATCAGACTTGGTTTGTTTTTTGTACTGCTTTTTTTCTTTTGAAAGCTGTTGGATAATACCCCATTTTGTGCTTTTGTGGGCAGGGTGGGGTATGGACGAGCATTCTGTGTATAGTTCTGTCCAACTCTCATTTTAAAAGGTTTGGGATAGGTGTCTTTTGAAATGTTGCTTTGCCCTAAATATGTGATAAAGTGCCACTTTGGGACCTCCTCGTCCTGTAGGTTGGTAATATTAAGGGAATTCTGCATTGGAGATATTCCAGTGGTTCATTTAGACATTGAATTCTGACCCAACAGGCCCTCAGTTGATACTTCCAAGAATTAATGCATTGGTCATTGAACTCTGTTTCAAAACCTGCTGGATGTTTTGAGTTTTCAAAAATGATCAGTTTGAGGGCTTGCTAATGTGTATTTTGCATTGAAAATTTATTTCTACATCAAAGGACTTTTGTACAAGTGAAACATGGTGCATTAAAGAGCTGTATGAACCAGAAAGATCGTTGGGCTATTCCAGTCTGTGTAATCAGTGGGAGGTCATCAAGTTGATTTGAGTCCTGGATTACTTTTTTATTCCCCAAAAGTAATTACTTGGGAGTATAGCTGAAGACAACTGCAAAAAGACTGAATTTAGTTAATAAACCTTTTGGTGTAGCAATGGTGAGATTATTTTATTCATGAGATGTGGGTGTGGCTAGCAAGGCTATCATTTATTATCTACATGGATAATTGTTGGGTTTTTTTTTGGCTTCCTGAGACCGCAAGAGAAATTGGATGAGGTTAAGGTTGGTTTGAATGTTTGTCCCTATGTATAAACCCAAGGATTCTATAAGCCTGAACTGTGTTAACTTGCCTGATCACCTTTTTGGAGGAATATACGTGTGAATGCCGGAAGTCCCGGTGCTGTACTCCCCTCAAAGGCTGTACCACTAAGCGTATACTGTCTTTCTTGTACCAAAATGCACTACCATCTGTTGCTGTGTATTGAAATTCATCTGCCAGTAGTCAGCACATCTAATCAACTTGTCAATGTCCCGCTGAAGTTGCTTAATGTGATCTCACAACTTTCTCTTCTCCTAGTTAATTTTAGAGACTTTGTCTTCAACATCTCCAAATCAGGAAAAGCAAGGGTCCCAATACCAATCCCTGGGGAACACCACTTTCAACTCTCTCCCATTCATACCTACCTACTGTTTCCTGTCTTCTAACCAATTTATAATCTATGCTGCCAAGGACCCATCAGTCCTAAACACTTCCAATTTGCTGTGTAGAATAATATACACTTTTGCTTTTGGAAAGTCCAGATATACTACAAACACTGTACTACCCTCCAACACCTGCCTGTGTCACCTCAAAGAGCTCTATAGTTAGATTGGTCAGACATGACCTTCCTTTGACAAAGCCACGTTGACTGTCTAGCATGAACTATTTTTCTTGTGTATATTTATCTTGTCCTGTATCATGGTCCCCATCAATTTTCTCACTGATGCCAAGCTCTCAGGTCTGCAGTTTCCTGGGTTATCCTTTGCCCCTTTCTTGAACAATGGCATCATGTTTGTACGCTCCTGCCAAACGTGCACATGCTTTCTATCAATGCCTTTGCAATTGGCTCCCTTACTACCTCCAATGATAATGTATCCTGTTTTGGCCCAACAACAACTACTCTGTTTGGAGTGGTGCCAGCCTTTTTAGCACTACTCTGCTCAGTTGCTCAACACTCACATTTTCTACTGGGCCATTGTTACCACCATTTTTCTAATTGCTTAAGGAGAAGCAAAGTACTTATTTAGTAGCTCTGCAATATCCTTTGCTTAAGTGAGCAACATACCCTGCTTGTCACTCATCTTGCTGTGAGTAAAATCTTCAAACACTTTTTTTTTGTTTTAGTATAGCCTGCCACCTGAGCCCAGCAGGCAATTCTAAAATGGTGGTCAGTGCAATTCTCTGCATATTCAGGATTTTCCAGAAAATGTCCAGTTGTTAGACACTGAGTATTGCAAGCACTAGCTGACTGGGTACAATCAGTGCCTTGCTTGTTTTGAACAACTAAAGGGACATGCTGTTTGCAGTTTGTCATTTGGGGCAGCCTCCATACCTGGCATCACACTGGCATTGAAGTTAACATACCATGTTACCATATACCACCATGAGTGGAATGTCTTTGGCATTGATAACCACATCCTGTTGATAGTGTTTGCCATTTTGTCACTGTTGCATAGCAGCATGAAATGGCTAGCTTCATCTGTTGCTCCAATCTTTTGACATACCCTTGCCCTTCCAGGGTAATCTGAGATAGACTGGGCGCTATTCACCATGCAAATTTGATGCTGAAAAAGAGCCTCAAAAGCATTGAAAGATATTGGCTACTTTGATCGGATGATTTTCTTATTGTATACCATGAAAACTCATGGAAGTGCCGAGATGGTCACTCTTGGTCCTGAAAAGTCCGTACTCTATCTCCACTACACACCCCTGTTCTTCACAGGCAGAGTGTAAATGCACTGCACTTGTTTCCACTCAGCAAAATGGTGATGGCCATTTGCTGGTTCATAGGTCTGACCATTAGCCTGAGAAAAACAGTCAACCTACCTGGTTCAAATTTTAAAGTCAGGCTGTTTGCTGTCAACCAGCACTAATGGGTGCATTTGGTATGGGAATGCCTGTACTGAAGAGAATCTGCTTGCCAACTAACCAATACATTCCCCTCCAGCGGTCTTGCTCAAGAAATGTATTCCTTGTGAAATGTCCTGTGAGTGCAAAATGAAAAGCTTCAACAAAATGCCTTTTTCTGAGCAGTTTAACTGTTTTTAAAAATCAAATTCAGTGACTGCAAGTTGAACAGGTGTTTTCTTTTAAAAAGGTGGGGTCTTGAGATCCCAGGTGGTAGTGGCTGCCATACAGTTTGGATGACGATGCAATGGTTGTGCTACTGCCCTATTTTGCCCTGCCTCCCCTCCCTATATTCGTGCTGAGGGATCATGGCCACTTTGAATCCTTGAAATGGGGTCATAGTGGGGAAAAGGTTAGGGAAGCACTGAACTAAACTTTTCAAAAGCAATGAAAGTAGTGTTGGGAATATTTGTAAACATTTATATTTTGCAATTTTAGGCTGTGCACTAAATTTTTTCACTGTTGAAAATGGAGTTCTTTTATCTAATACCAACTGTTCCTAACCCCTTATTCAGTAGCATCAAGCTTGTCAAACCTTTTATAGACCAGCTTTGTGATAAGTCTGTGTGAGAGAATGTGGGATTGTTTTGAAGTTTCAAGTCTAGAAGTTATCTGTTTATCCAAAAGATATCAAAGAATATGGAGCCAGATGTAAATAATTGGTTTTGATCTACAAATGAGTTATGGTCTGATTAAATGGGACAAGCAAGTTAGAGTCTGAATGACGTGTAGTTCTAGCTGCAGCTGCTCTTGCTCCTGTCTTCAGAGGAGTGCAATGGTTTCAAGCTCTGCTGTCAATCAAGTAGGTCTGCATGTGTGCTTTCCAAGAGAAATCAGTGAATTGAATTTAAGACCAGGTGTGGTTCTCTAGTCAGCCACACTCAACCTAGTGTTCCTATTTCTGTTGCACCTGGAACCATCTAACTCGCTTAAAAATGAAATTCCTAAACTGTTGGCTTGGGAATCAACACAATGATCCTGGCAACAGACCTTCATTCCTATCAGTAATTTTATTTTCCATAATGGTCTGCTGATTTTTAACACTAGTGGATGTGATGCAGTCATAAATATTTATGAATAACTGAAGTGCATATTCTGAAAAATGTTACTGATTAAAATTATGCTTAAAATAGTACAGATGAGCTGTTGGGTTTGTAATGTTTGAACATTTGTACATCAGATGTTAGTAATTACAGTTGCAAGGTATCGTCTCTGACCATCTTGGACAGGTTCCACATCTGTGGCTGTTCATGTAAGATTGAACTACTGCACCATATAATGGTTGTTTTGTTTGGGAGTTATATTAGTGAGTGAGAGCTGACATGATTACTGGAGGTCCTTTGTTCCCATATGTTTCAAGAAACTGCAGAGATAAGCCAGGTGGTCTGGTTAGTTGCATTGGCATGCTTGAGGAGTGAGAATAGGCTTTAACAGACAACTAGCTACATAATGTTTGGATTGTTCTGGTTTTATTGCAAGAGACTAGCTGTTAAGTTTACTTTTGATCCACTATGTGCAGTTGGGTGTGATTTTTGTTTTTTTTTTGCTTGCTGTCATTTTTTTTAACTGGTATGTAGCTGTGTATGTGTGATAATGGTTGATATGCAATTTAAATGCAGTTGAATGAAGCAGTGAGTATTTTTGCCTTTGTGTTCTTAGTCATGCCAGAGTTTGAGTATCAAGTTTTGGGAACTGGGAGGAAGAAAGAGTGACAGGTTGCAATTGAAATGCTTCCTGCTTTTAATAACCTCGTTTCTTTATGGGAATGTGCAGTAATGTGTGTTGATTTCTTTACTGCACACAGCATGATTGACTTACTGAATTCTGTCAAATTCAAGAGTACTGCAAGTAGGCATGAATAGACTATATGCACTCCTCCTTCCCAGCCACTTTTTTTAAGGATCATGGCTGATCATCATCTACTGTGATTCCTTTCTCACTCTGTCAATGTCTGTACCTCCTGGATAAAATGTCAGTTGGAGTGAGCTCTGAAATAACACATCACGTGCAATTTATTGCCATTTTGAGGTCAGTTATCACTCCTGCCTAATGAAATTAAAATGCAAATTCTATACTGTACTAATTTTTTAAAGTTGTGAATTTAATTTTTTTTTGCCAGGCGAAAGCAAATTAATTCTAAAACATTTTGTGGGGTGGCATGGTGACTCACTGGCAAGCATTGCTGCCTCAGAGCCAGGGACCTGGGCTTGACTCTACCCTCAATTGTGTGAAGTCCACATGTATGGGTCAGCTAGATTAGCCATGGGAAATGCAGGGTTACAGGGATAAGAGGGATTGAGTGCAGATGGGATGTTCTTCAGAGGGTCACTGTGGACTCTATATGGGCTGAATGGCCTGCTGCCACACTGTAGGAATTCTGATTCTTCTAATTTTTGCCATTTACTTGATTATGGACTTGCACAAATCCAAATCGCCACCTTATATCATTCACTGTGCTGTTGTTTACCTATATTACTTAATATTGAACTTGTCACAGTATAACCATTGTATACCTAAGGTTATTGTTTAGATTCTGTAAAATTGTGATGTACCAAATTAGTTGCAATTGTGAAAAGTTGAACTTGTTTATAAATGGAATGAGGAAATCCTAACTTATCATGGACGCTGGGTACAACCAGTTCTGCAAAATATTGCAGAGTATTTCACCAGTCTGAGATTGAGGTGTTTAATGTGCATTAGTGGTGTGTTTCTATTGAATAAAATGTGGTTTAATTCTGGTTTATACCACTTAAATGTTAGTCATTGAGCCATTTGTCTGCTTCACTACAGGCTGAAAAATCTTGCATTGATCATTTTGAAATGGTTTAGCCAAACCTTTGCATGATGAAGCTTTTATGTGTGTTGCCTTTTCCAAGTGAGCAGGGTTACTTGAACTCTAGAAGCAGTTGCTACTAAAATTAGATCTCTGAAACAAGGTTGCACGTTCCTGGCATCCTGTGCCTATCTTGAAAAATGAAATGTTTCAGGAAAATGTTCGTTATTGTATGTATGTTTATTTTAATGATGCTGATGGATTAAGCTACAGTCTGCCAAACATGCGTATTTTGACTTTTCAGCTGAGAGGGTAATATGTAAAATCAGCTAAGCATGCACGCTGTCTGGTTTGTGTAGAGCATAATATTACTTGGCAAGGTGGCTAATAACCAAACCAAAAAGCAAAGTCCAATGCAAATGCAGAAAACTGTAACCTGAAATAAAGTGAAGCAATTCTTGTAGGTGACTTCCACTAACTTCAAATTGTTCACTGGGAGGGTTGGGGAAGGGGCAAAATTACAAGAAGTTTCTGTACTGTAGAACCTGGCTATCTGAAACAATGAGCAAATACAGGGAATAGTCCGAGGTGAGGAAAGAACAAAATGAAAGGTAGAAGAGAAGAATAGCAAATCCAGCATCTTCTGTCACTGTTCAGATCAAACTTGAATAAACTTGCTGTAATTCAATTTGTTGTGCAGTTGTGTAAGGGAACTTTTATGTAAGCAAAGAATAGTATTGAATGCACCTGATTTGTGGCTGATGCAAAAGCAGTTAAGTTTTGGCTTCTTGCCATCTGTACTCCATATTTTTGGTTTTAAATAAAACTAAATGACAAGCTTACAGGAGCACTTTTTATAAAGCTACAATAGCATTGTAGAAGTGATGCTACTTGACTCTAATTGAGTAATTGGTTTGCATTGCCATAAACCATGTCATGGGGTGAAAAATTTAGAAATGAGCTGAAGCAGCACCAGGGATTGCATAAACGTGCCTTTATCACTAAGTTGCCATACTTCAATAAAGATTCAAATTGATTTGCAACATGCAGTCTTAAACAATATATTACACTGCGGAATGAAGAATCTTTAAGCATGTTGATTTCAAAACATTTTAATTTTCCACACTTTTTTTTAAAGCTTTGAATCTCTTGACAATTCAATAATTGCTGTGCCCATATTTCTGCATAGAAAGGTAGGTCCTTCTTATTGTGTGTGGTCTTAGGGGGTTAGGCCTAGAATGCTACCCTCTTTCAGCTGTTTCATGAGATCAGAAATGGGGATGTTCTAATTCGGTGTTTAGCACCATTTGTAACTCCCCAGGTGTTGAAACAGTTCATGTGCATGTACAGGAAGAACTGAACAACATTTCAGGCTTGGGCTTGTGTGTGTGCATTTGGTACCCAAGTACCAGAAAATGACTGACTGACTGCCATCAACAAGCTAGAACCTAACCCTCCCTTTTTGACACCTAAATAGCATTACCATCACTGAACTCCTCACTAATGACAAACGGGTGAGTTTAGGTTAGCTGGGGATACATGTTTGCCATTGACCAGGAATGAATTGGACTGCCCATATAAATACTATTGCTATGCTCTAAGCTCATTGCTTTGCCCCTGAAAGCAATTTTCTTGATCAGCGCTGCATCCACTAACTTTTAAACATCACCATCCACACACAGTAGAAAGTGTGCACCATCAAATGATATGGTGCAACAACTCTGCAAAGCTCCTTTTGACAACACTTTCCAAACTCCAACCTTGACCTCCCTTCTAGAAGAACAAAGGTTGCGTATTCATGGAGCACTACCACCTACAAGTTTCCCTCCGATCCACGTGCCATCCTGACTTGAACCTATGTTATCTTTTCTTCACCATTTTGTGGGATCAGAATTCTGGAACTGCCACTCTAACAGCATCTGTGGTTATGACCAAAGTGGATTGAGAAAGCAAGTTGCCACCCTTCTTTTAAACAAGGGCAATTAGGGGTGGGTGATAAAAGCTGACCTTGCCTGTGATCGCCGCATCCTGTACCTAGTACAATAAAATAGCAAAATACTACAGATGGTGGAAATCTGAAATAAGTTTCTGGAGAAACTGTGGTGTCTGCGACTCCAAACCATTAACTTATTCTCTCGACCCTTGCCTTTCTAGGTGATAGGGGTCAGAGTTTTATAAGGTGCTGTTAAAGAAGCTCTGCTCAGATACTGCCAGACCTGAGTTTTTCCAACATTGTTTTTATTACACTTGGCAGTTCCTCTGCTCCATGAATGCTAGAGTTAATTCATGCCACTCCATAGCCTAAGAATAATGCAAAGATGTAACAGCAATATCTCTAATTTAAACCAAATGTGTATTACTTTTGTGCTACAGTCTTGTCAGAGGTAGACCAGGAAAACCCTTAGTGAACTGAGGGTTGGCATGAATCATTAAATTGCTTTGTTTTCATAGGAAACCAGGAACAACTGTATGAATACAAGGTCTATTTAAGAATTCAAAACAGTTGCATCAAATAACAATGATGCCCCACAATGCATTGTTACTAGACCTGAAATCTAATTACTGTGTGGATTAACTACTTAGACCTGCTGAAAATTTTCTCTGCATCATACTTGTTTGAAAAATCTTTTAGATGGTTTTAGTGGAGGGTTTAAGATGCCAGGCACCATTAAACTCCCAATATGATGGGTGAGAGGTTTGTTGATTACTGAAAAGGTCACTAATTTTGTTTATTAGAGAACTAACATTTTTAAACATTTCTCTGTGCCTTTTTAATAACGTTGTATGAATATAACTTATCACTAAATTTCCTGTTTTGCAGGAAGTTAGCTGGCTTTATATTGGGTGGAATAAGGGTGCTTTAGATGCAAAAGTGGCAAAGCATCTCTTCTTGGTACCCCTGGCTGGGGAGGAGTTGCAGTCAGCCAAAGTTTCCCACTCTTGGTGACTGACTTCCCCCTGCCAGTTCTCATTTGCTTATGGCTGAATGCCCTTTTGTCTAGGTCAGCTCTGATGCCTTTGGCTTATCAGATAGGATCACATGGAAGGTCGCTGAGACAAGAAATATTCTTTTGGTCATAAACCATAATCTAGCAAATTCCATGTCTTTTTGAGCAGGACAACTAAAAATATCCAAGTTGTAGAAATATAACATTGTGAACTAAAAGGATACAATGGTGCAATTGGGGGGGAAAGAGTTTGAGGTTATTACTATTATTAAACAGATTTGGGGTAAATGCATCTCAGTTCTTGGAGAATGATAGGGACTGATTTGCAATAGTGTTCTATGGCACATTCCTCAATAAAGTAAACTATCCCTAATGACGGAAGTTCACTTTTCATTATACTTTGCTCAATGATGCAGCTGCTGCAGATTTATATCTCCTTATGTTTTCAATAGCATTATTCCACAGCTTTGCATTGGGTCAGCCTTTGGAAACATTATCATCAGGAAATGCTAGTACTGTTCATAAGTGGATCCAGCTGTCTTGGCTGAAAGTGGCTATAACAGTGCATGTAAACTTGAAATTAAATGTTTTACTAACTTTGTGCTGGAAGGTAATGTGCCAAACATGTTTTTAAATATGGAAGAGTTATAGGTTTCAAATAACAATGGCACAAAGTTGAATAATTCAAGACCTCTGTGGTTTGCAGTCTTGGTTATGATGGTCATCTGTTGATCAACCAAGCTGAACTTTTGGGTGTTAGTTTTGGCAATGCTGCAGGGCAATTTAATTACAACTTTACTTTTTTTTTAATCCTAACCTTTTTTGAACTGATGAGCAAGATCTTGCACTTCCTGAAATTTGAGCTGTGTAACTTCGCTTGAAAGTGATATGAAGGTTTTGCTGGTCCAGATTTTCCCCTAGAAAGAATCTGCAGACTATTCTATTCAAATGGTACTCCAGGTGAGGGCCAAATGAGCAGATAAAGTACAAAATTTCAAAACTTTGCCAGTCGTGGCCCTGACGTCAGCCACGCAGACTGCATTTTATCCCCATCTCATCATGGAAATTCTTCCAAGCAGTTTGAGGCTGGTGTATCTTGTGGAATAGATCTGAACTGCAACTAACTGCTTCAGAAAGCTAAATTGTTCACTGAAATTAGTCTATCCTATTGTCAAATGTGTTTAATTACTCCCATTCAACCACGCTAGTACTGAAAATCTGAGATAACAAGGTGTAGAGCTGGATGAACACAGCAGGCCAAGCAGTATCAGTGGAGCAGGAAAACTGACGTTTCGGGTCTAGACCCTTCTTCAGAAATTCATTGGCCTACTGTGTTCATCGAGCTCTACACCTTTTATCTCAGATTCTCCAGCATCTGCAGTTCCTACTATTACTGAAAATTTGTTTACAAATGTGGAACTTCAATCCCTCAATTCTTAATTGCTGGCAATTTCAACTTTTTTCCTTCTGATGGGTTTTTCTACCTTTTTTCCTTATTTTTCTATACCTGATTTTGATGGTAAATTTTACCAATTCTAATTTATACGTGGCTCTTGTGTCAAGTCGTCTAGTTTTCAACTGGTTATGGAGATAGTTGTTTGTCCTGTTCCCTCCACTGCAGTGCTATTGCACTTTTGGGTAAATTTCCATGCCAAAACAGCGTCAAATGTAATTGACTACAAATGCTGTTGAGAGTCGGCTACAAGTACAATTTGACCCAATGTGATCTACATGCTACTAGCCTTAGGATATAGAAAATGCAGTATGAACCAAAAATACTCATCTGCATTTTGCATCCACCCATCCTGATATCACTGCATTTGGGTGTTTTGGTCCCAGGCCTGACCGATCTCTCAAGTTCCTTCAATCTCTGCCATGGTTAGTGTAAAACTTCTTTTGGCTTCAAAGGGTCACCCCGTGTTCTCTCTCAATCCACCAATGTAATTGGCTGACTTAGTTACTGCACTTTACTGTATTATAGAAATTTTGAATTAAACATTGTACTATGTTGAGTTACTTTGTTCTAAAACATGATTTTTTTTGTTTAGTTCACTTCCTAACTTTGTATGGCATAATGGTAATACAGAGCATTGCAGAACTGTTCACTGCAGTTCACGTACTTGGAATCACTACCATGGTATTCTGCCATCTGCTGTTCAATAGAGTTTTGCACTATTGATTGGTGAAAGCAGTGTTTTGTATCTCAATTTTATTTTTGAATGATCATTGCAAGCTGAATTTTTACCAGTTAAAGATACTACTTTTTATACTGCGACTTGAGCTCTGTAGATCATCTTTGTATGTAAACAGGCTTAAGACCTATTAACCCAGATTTCTTGTCAAAATCATAGCTTAGAATAGTCACACCAGTTGTGTGGCAGTTTTGAGTTGTTAATCTTTAGAAACAGAATGCTTTTCAAAACTTTTTTGCTTAGCATGATGTTCTAGAATCCATTTGCAAATGAATGACCAAATCCGAAATTTATAATTGGTGCAAACAGTCATCTTTTTATTGCAAAGTTCTTTTTTTGTTTTGTCTTTTGGTCCAGTCCTGCTGTATAGTGGGCCTGAAACACTTGGTCTGGACTTTCTGCTGGACGATGGTCCATTTGTGGCTGTAGATGGGAGTTGTGCATGCAGACCCTGCAGAATCCCCTCTTTGTCGCACACTCCAAACTAACCGTTTGGGGAATTTTGGAGACTTCATTGGGCAATTCCTTGATCCCTGGAGTCGCCTGTGCTCTGTTTTTGAGGATTTTAAAATAAAATTAATTACTTGGGAAAAGAGCCAGACCTTGGAACACAGGTTTATAGTTACTTGAAGGTGGAGTCACTAGTAGAATAGTGAAGAAGGCATTTGGTACACTGCATTGAGTATAGGAGTTGGGAGGTCATTATGCGGCTGTGCAGGACGTTGGTTTGGCCACGTTTTGGAATACTGTGCGCAATTCTGGCCTCCCTGCTACGGGAAAGATGTTGTGGAAGTAGAATAGGTTCAGAAAAGATTTGATATTGCTGGGTTTGGTGGGCTTGAGCTATAGGGAATGGCTGGAGTATTTTTCCCTGGAGTGTTGGAGGCTGAGGGGTGACCATATAGGAGGTTTATAAAATCATGAGCATGGATAGGGTGAATAGCCAAAGGTCGTCTTAGCCCGGGGGGGTGCGGGGAGTCCAAAACTAGAAGGCATAGGTTTAAAGTGAGAGAGGAAAGATTTAAAAGGGGCCTAAGGGGCAACTTGTTTCAGACTGTGTGTATGTATGGACCAAGCAGCCAGAGGAAGTGGTGGAGGCTTTTATAATTGCATATATGAAATAGGACTGTTTTAGAGGGATAAAGGCCGAATGGTGGCAAATGGGACTAAGTCTTTATATAAACTATCTAGTCAGCATGGATGAGTTGGACTGGAGGGTCTATTTGTGTGCTGCATATCTGACTCTAAATACATACTCGGAGTCATTTAGAGTTGTAATTGTACTAGCCTCCACCGCTTCCTGGTTGCTCGGTGTCGTCTTCGTCGTCTTCGTCTCCCACACTCCCCCCACCCCCCTATCACCCTTAGCTGACCCTCTTGCTGCATCCAGCTTCTGCTTCACCAATTCACTTCACTACTTCTTCACGTTTATCTCCTCGACCTCTTACACTTTGACAGCTCAAAGTATTGATAGCTATAAAACAGTTAGCGCTTAGACTTTACACAATGAGGTAGACGTTTATGGAGAAAATCCCAGAGAGACATGACTGGAGATTGACAGTTGTCCTCTTTGGCATGCAGTTTCCTCACTGAAGATAAGTATGGTCCTGGTTGAAGTTGTTTGGCACCAGGAGTTCCTGTGGAGCTTAGTTTACAAACAAGCAACCAGCAAAATATTTGTTTAGTTGCTACTTTTAAAACTTTTGTGGAGTTTTTAAATCTGTAGCATTTAAGTGAAATATTGCAATATGTCTTATGCTATGGGTTGTGCTGTGTCTCTGCAAGTGCTATTTTTACATTATCTGTGTGTTTTTGGTTCTAATTGAGCCAAATGCAGTCCATGCCTTGGGACAAATTTATGAATCCCTGTAGGGGTTTCTTTTAGTCAAAGAAGCAAATAATGGGGACATCATTTTTGAAAAATGAAAGATAGGTTGAGAGAGGCTTTGAGGAAAATCTCTTCCACCCAGAGGGTGGTGGGGGTTTGGAATGCACTGCCTAGGTAGGAAGGTAGTTGAGGTGGGAACCCTCACCTTTTTAACAAGTACTTGAACAAATACTTGAAGTGTTGTAAATATTCAAGGCTGTGGGACCAATGTAGGTAAAATATTTTTGGTGCAGACTTGAGTACAGAAGAGGTTTTGGCTCAATGATTCTATGAATAACATCTATTCAATTGGTGATGAGGTATTGATATTTTTGAAGAGTTGGAAGTGTTTCACTGCAGTATTTCTCAATGTTTTGCTGGCACATGGTCTTTTCTGTCTGTACACACTATAATGTATCTATTATATAAGTGCTTGCATTTTGGATTTTGTTAATCCTACATCAAATGGCTTAATTTTAAATATATGCCCAGAGATCAGTCAATTAATAAAACTGTTATGTAACTATCAAACAAGTGCAATTCGGGCTGTGAAGACCAAGTCTATATATTTTAAGACAGAGGTTCTTGATTGGTAAAGGGGTCAGAGGTTACAGGAAGAAGGGAGGAGAATTGGGGTTGGGACACATATCAAACTTGATTGAATGGTGGAGCAAACTTGACCCAACTAGCCTAATTCCGCTCATATCTTGTCTAAATTGTGGTTGTGGATCCTTGCTCTATAATTATTTAGTTTGAGATTGCTGCAGATCTCTTTCACATGAAACACCAGCATCCATTGACAAGACCTTTCCCCACCTCCATTGAAACAGGATTTGAACACTAGTCCCAAATGAATCTAGGTACAATGCCAGTCTGCTGAATCCCTGTCTCCATCATTCATCTTTATCTGTAAGAAGTTCAACATTACTAGGATGAAATCTAAATTTGGAAGAAATCTTACTTGTATTAAATAATGGCAACAAACTTTAAGATTAGCTTTTCTTAATTGAAACTGTTGTTTGGATCAAAATTGTAGATTCATGACCTTCATCCCAAAAAACTGAAGTGGCATTTGTAAATTTTTATTGAAGAAAAATTTGACCTACTTCAGTAATTTCATTATGGTTTCTTCTCTTTTTCTTTTACCCCCTAGAGTGTTAAAACCCTGAATATAACTAACTAGCTAAGAGAAATCTTCTGTCTGCAATACGGGATATACATTCCCCTTAAAATAGGTCTATTAACCATAGGATTTTTTCCTCTAGCTAGAGGACTATAATTTTGGCTTGGGCCAGTGGAAAAAGATATAATTTCAAGAATTCTAGACAAATTTTAGTGAGAATGTATTTGTAACAAAGTGAATTGGGGGAATTTTGCACTTGTAACTACTGTCATTCTCTAGATATTCTGAAACATTCCAGGGTCTCTGCTATTAACGTAGGTAATTAATGGCACCCAGATTCTCTGGTGCTCATTGAGCAAGAATTGCTGGTCACTGGAGAGCTATCGGTTCTTTGTTTAGTGCTGTGGGAACAGAGGCTTGGTTTTATATTTGTTCTCAAGCATAAGCTGGCCTTTAAACAGCAATCAAAACTAATTCGACTACAAGACCATATGCTTTCTGCATCCCTGTACAGGGCTGTGTCTCTTTTTTATTTTTTTTTTTGTTTTGTTTTAAACTTGGAAACCTTGCTTGCTGTCAATGAATACCACTAAAAAGGATTTTCAGATCTGGTGTGATATTGTGTCTCTACCCAACTGTACATCACAAAATAGACCATTGCACCAAATAGCTTGTTTCTTCCTCACTCGTATAAGGTACTTGAATGTAACTGCTTGAAGCCACACGATATTTATCCAACCACTCCAGTCTCTAAGGGTAGGAGCAATTATCATGTGTTGTAATATTGGCATAGGTGAGAATGGCTGGATATTTGCCATGTCTTCTGAGGTTTGTACAACTTTAGCCTCGCTGGTTTTTCACTTAAGACAAACAAGTTATCTCATGACATTTTCAAGATTGCATATTCACTTCTTCTTCAGTTAACTTAAATCTGAGTCAAAGTGCTCCTTGGTTTGTAATACTGAGCCAACTGAACCAGTGTTTAAAATTATTATCTAACAAAGCTGCATTCTCTAGACTATATATTTTGAAGATGTGAACATATTGATTTGATTGAAATTTTCTGCTGCAATGTGCAAGATTTTAGAAATTTTACAAAATGAAACAATTAGCAAGAAATTGGTAATGTTAAGCCATCCATCTCTGGAATTTCTTTTACTGTATGCACTCCTACCATGGAACCTAACTCTGCTTTTCAGAAGTAGTCAACCTACTGCTAAGAACAAAGGGAGAGACTGAAAAAACCTGGTGCCTGCAACTAACTTGCTCTGTTCAGAGCTTTGAAACTGCTTTAGTTTACAAACTTTGGACTTTCATTTTTGTAACTTTCTAGATATTTTCCTGGGTTGTAAAACTGAGCAAAATCATTTACAATTGCGGCTATTCAAAACAGCCTGTTTGCTGATTTGATATAGAAAGGAGGAGCAGCAGTTTCCTGAGTAGATTTTCTGTATAATTAATGTAAAAGTGCATCTTGAAACTGAACGGAAGAGAAACACCAAGGTGAATTTGGAATCAGTGCAAAAAGAGGACTTTGTTTACTTCTGTCATGAAATGTCACTTCACTTTTAAGCCAAAAATATTTGCATAATTTTTAAATAAATGGCAGATTAAGATGAGTAAAGAATTCAGTCTGCTTGAGTGACTGTCTAATTTTCATATTTGAACTTCTTTTTTGAAATTCCAATTTTACTCCACGTTTAAGTATTGAGTCCACTTTTTGCACCACTTCAAATATTCCTCGTAGTTTGTTGCATCTCAAATCTTTTTGGTCCATGTCCCTAAAGTTGTTCTTCAAATATAACAGAATGGCTTTATTAAATAGTGGTATCTGAATGATCAATTGAGTAAGCTTACTGCATTATCAAGGAGATCATGGGGAAGCAGGAGAGATGCAAGCATCAAGGTGAGTGTGCTGGAAACAGTTTTAGAATTATATTCACATTGTTTAGCACAGTAAGAGGTTCTTGACCTTTTCTCTTATTAGAAAACCCTCAATGACACTAAAAGTGGATGAATAGGACTTGCAGTACGCACATGTACTCTCACTCGAAGCACTAAAATGCTGTCCAGTACCATCAATAGAGCAAAGACGAAATATCTCTGGCAGTATGCATCAGATAACCATAACAAAACTCCACTTTGTTTTATTTTTGTACAAACAAGTTGTGGAAGTTCAGCATGACTATTTTTAAACTTCCTGGAACTTGTGAACATCCTCTTGTACTGAAGATAGCTTTGAAATAAGAACGAAGAGAATATCTATCTTCTTTATGGAAGTAAGGGTGCTAATGAAGTTCATGGTTTGTACCTTGTAATGGACATTGGAAAATCTGCATCATTTCTTCTCATGAAACAATTATTCAATAGGCACATGTAGGATTAGCCTCTTGAGTCTATGCTTAAAATCAGCATATGTAGATCTGTCAATTTTTTTTCTCTTTCCCCCTCATTCCCTTGCACCTGCTACCATCCTTCCCACCTGCACTCCAACACACAAGAATGTGCATTCATGAAACCTTGGTTTTAATTATGGTTTTACTTCCTTCCCCAGTGTTAGTTTTGTGTCCAAAATAGAACTTCTACCAATGCAAAAGGACCTACCTGGATCTGTTGTGCACAAGAGTAGAACCTGAGATGAGGATTTTTTTTGGACTGCGTAAGAGTGTAACATAATTGGTAATGCAGCTTGCTTGGACCATCAGTGATTACTTTCTCTCACTGCAGAGAGAAAGGAATTGATAGATGTGGTACACTTGTAGAAATGGGTCTGGCAGATTTGATCTTTCATTGCTAGAGATGCTGAAACAATGGGTTTTCAATAGTTCACTTTTTTAGTAAATGTGATATTGTTCAGGCAAATATCATTACAGCCTTCAGTGGTGGTGAGTTAACTTTACATATCCCATTTGTATGATTGAAATAATGCATTAAACTGGTGGAAATCTTTTTTACATACACCACTGTCTGTCTGGATTGATCCAAATTGTATGGAGTACAGTTGAATCTCTTCTGGTTTGGAAGCATCTAATGTTGTGCAAAGTTAAGTGTGGAGCTGGAGGAACGCAGCATCAGAGGAGCACGAAAGCTGATGTTTCGGGTTGGGATCCTTCGGAAATGGGGGAGGGGGAAGGCAGCTCGGAAATAAATGGAGAGGGGTGTGGTGGGGATTGGTCAGTGAGGTGGGAGAAGCAGATAGGTGGGAGAGATGATGTCAGGTCAAGGGGGTGGGAATGAGCAGGAGGGTTGGTCGTTGGATGAGGCTGGGGATGGGGAGATTTTGAAACTGGTGAAATCCACATTTAGGCCATTGGCTGTAGGCTCCTGAGGTGGAATATGAGGTGCTGCTCCTCCAACTTGTGGGTGGTGTCATTGTGACACTGGAGGAGGCCCAGGATGGACATGTCACCCAGGGAGAGTTGAAATGGCTTGTGACTGGAAGGTGTTGCTCACAACAAACGTCAGAGCGCAGGCACTCTACAAAGTTGTCTCCGAGCCTCTGCTTGGCCTTGCCGATGAAGAGAAGCCCACATCAGGAGCAGCGGATGCAATAGAACACATTGGTGGATGTGCAGGTGAGCCTCTGTCTGATGTGGAAGGTTTGTTTTCCTCCTTGAATGGAGGTAAGGGGGTGGTGGGGGAGGTGTAGGAGCAGGTGTGGCACTTCCTGCAATTGCAGGGAAAGGTGGTGGGGCAGCCGTGGAGAGAGTGGTACTTACAAAAGGCAGATAGGGGTAGGAAGGGAAATATATCTTTGGTTGTGGCGTTGGATTGTAGGTGGTGGAGAATAATATAGAGGATACAGAGGTTGGAGGGGTGATTATGGGAGGCCAAGGGGAATTCTGTTTTTGACCACTGAAGTGGGGCATGTTGCGGTCCTTGAAATAAGAGTACGTCTGGGATGGCGGATCCCTGCCTCCTTGACCTGACACACGCAATCTCTCCCACCTATCTGCCCCCCACCTCACTGACCAATACCCAGCACTGCCTACCTGCACTTCCCTATCACCATCCGACCTACCTTCCCCAGCCACACCTCTCCTCTCTATCTATATATGAGCTCCCTTCCCCCACACCCATGTCTGAAGAAGGGTGCTGCCTGGCCAACTGTGTTCCTCCAGCTCCACACTGTTATCTCTGACTCCAGCATCTGCAGTTCTTACTATCTCTAATGTTGTGCAAAGCCCTCTTCATTTTATTCCTCACTTCCCTAGAAACAAAAGCAATGAAGTAACAGCAACGCTGGACTTTGGAGTGGTCAGTAATTTTGATATCGATATCCAGATGACAGTATTCACCCTTACTCTTGAGGATTTTATGTTTTGACTTTAGTTAGGCAACTGGTTGGGATGTCTGATGTCTGATGTCTGATGTCTGATGTCTGATGTCTGATGT
>NC_063354.1:30141760-30198862 GCF_021869965.1 Rhincodon typus
ATGTCTGATGTCTGATGTCTGATGTCTGATGTCTGATGTCTGATGTCGTCCCAAGTGACTTGCTGCCAGACAAGTTCAAAGAAAATGCTCAGCCCATTAACAGGCTTAGATGATGTGCACCCCTAAATTTACTTAGGATACACTCTGTTGTTATGTGGTGAAGGGTGCAGACTTTGAACAGGTCTAGTAATGTACTTGGCATTCATTTTAGATGCTGTGGGCCATCAGTAGCATTGGAAATGTACTCCCCAACACGTTCTAGAATGCAATGGCTCAAAATCCACCCCCTATTTCCCCCTTGCCCTGCCCCAACCAACTCAATCATTACTATCAAGCCAGGATTCTTGTAGGAAGATGCACTGGACCAGCATCAGACACCTACAAAAGTGAATTGTCAACATTGTGAAGCTACAAAACAAGATTGCTTCTATGTCCAAAGCACAGACAGCAGGTGAGAGTTCAGCAATTTCACAACTAACACAGCAAATTCAGGCTCTACAGTCCCACAACAAATAGTTGTAAACAATGGTGAACAATTAAATAAATCACTGGAGAATGAGGTTTCCCAAATATCCTATCCTCAATGGAGGAGCCCAATACATCATTGCAAAAGATAAAAGAAACATTGGCAGCAAACCTCAGCCAGAGCTGAATGGATAACCCATCTCTCTCTGATTTAGAGGTTCCCAATATCTCAGATGCTGACTTCTGTTAAATTGATTTCCCTCCATTTGATTTCAACAAATGGTTGAAGGCACTGGACCCCCAAAGGCTACAGGCCCTTACAAATATGTGACAGTATTGAAATAGTGTGTTCCAGAACTACTGCTACCCTAGCCAGGCTCTTCCAGTACAGTTACAACACTGGCATCTACCTGATAGTGGAAAATTGCCCAGGTGTGTCCTATACACACATCCAACCCATCCAGTTACTGCCCATAGTGTGTAAACCAATTATCATCAAGTCATAATGTTGTGAACAGTGCTCTGGAGCAGTACTTGCTTGGCAATAATTTGCTTACCTGATGCTCAGTTTGAGTTCACCCCAAGGTCACTCAGCTCCTAACCTCATTACAGCCTTGGTTCAAATGTAGACAAGAGGTGAATTCCAGGGGGGAGTGACTGCCTTTGGTTTGAGCATACCATCAAGGGGTCCTAGCATAATTTGGAGTCAATGAGAATCTGGGGTGGGGAAAGAGAAACTAGAATGGTACCTACTGCAAAGGAAGACAGTTGTGGTTGTTGGAGGTCAGTCATCTTGACTTCTGGACACCTCTGCAGAACTTCCTCTAGTAATATCCTCAAGCCAGCCATCTTTGACTTGCGACAATAAACCTAAATATAATTCATGTACTTGAGTACAGTGAAAAGGCACAAATTTGCCATTCCCTGTGCCATCTTTCTTACAAAGGTACCTAGGTATGTTTCTGATTTGTACATAACTGTATTCTTTTTATAAAAATCTTGAATGTTCAACATTACAGTCCCTCTATAGCCGTGGACCTGCAGTCACTCAATGCTGGCCTCTACCCATGAGGGCTGACACTTGCCTGCACTCTGCATAAGGCGCACTCATCCTTGTGCTGGCTGAGTCCTTCACTGCTGACTGTAATCTGGGCTCACCAGCTGCTTTGCTGTCATCTGGCAAAGTCCTGCTGAACCCAGCCACTATTGTGATCCAGATTCTGATGCCTCTACTGCCCCCATAACTGAGCGCTCTCCAGAAGGTAGGTGGTGTTTTTAGTTTTTTTAAATTTAAAACTTAGAGGGTAGGGGGAGAAAAAAGCAAAAGCAGATGGAATGGACATGCTGCAGGCTCAAGAGCCTGGATACTGCCAACTGTCACCTTTGCTCCTGATCTCATAAGGTGGAGGAATGTTGGCTGATGTTGTTTGGTGCTGAATGTTGTTCAATGGTTTAAGCGGTCCATGTCTAAATGCAGCAAGACCTGGACATTTATCCAGGCTTAGGCTGACAAATGCAAAAAATATTGCATGATACATACTTATTGGAGATGGTCAACTACGCCACACAAAATCTAACCATTGCACAATCCTTCACTATCAATAGTCAAGGAGTTGCCATTTGACCAGAAACTGAATTGGACTGGCCATATAAATGTGGCTACAAGAGCAGGTCAGGCTATGAATCCTGCAGTAAGTAACTCCCCTCATGGCTCCCCAGAACCTGACGACCATCTCCTAAGGGTCAGGTCAGGAGTGTGATGGGATAAACTCACTTTCGTCTGAATGCAGCTCCAATAACACAAAGCTTGACACTATCCAGGACAAAGCAGCCTTTTTTGATTGTTATTCATTCCCTCACGCCCTGCTTCTGTGCAGTAGTAACCATCTACAAGAGGCACCACAGACATTCTCCAAGGCTCCTTTGGGAGCACTTTTTAAAACCCAAACTGCTATCATATTTTGAGAAAAAGGATAGAAATAGGACATACTTGGAACATGACCTGCAAGTTCCCCTCTATTCACTATTCCTTCATTCATTGGCTCAAAATCCTGGAACTACTTCCCTGACAGAACGGAGTCTTTGTACTGTATATGGGCAAAGAGTTAGTAGAGTTGGGCAATAAATCTGGCCAAGCAGTGAAGTTTGTTGCTCCCTCACTAGTTCATTCAGGGGACACAATTCTGACTCTTTTGGAAATTCTTAAGATTCCGAGGTGAGAGATTAAGCAACGTAGGAACAAGATTAAGTATTCAATTTAATTGATATACTATTTCATGGAATACTATTTTCATTCTATTTAATTTGCAGCTTAAAAAAAATTAAGAAACATATCTCTTCTTGACCAGAGTGGTTGTAGTTACAACCAGCTCCAACTCTGACTGTGAAACCACAGTTAATATTTACCATAGCTGGTTTCATTTAGCAGGAGAAACCAAATACTGTAAGTGAATTCTCCAGTATGGTGGAATAGTGAGTCATTTGGATGTGAGATCTATAATCCATGGTCAATGTATCTGGGCAACTGTGATAGTTGGTAGTCTGAAACCTGTTCTAAGATAACAAGGTGTAGAGCTGGATGAACACAGCAGGCCAAGCAGCATCAAAGGAGCAGGAAGGCTGGCGTTTCGGGCCTAGACCCTCCTTCAGGATCTAGGCCGGCAACGTCAGCCTTCCTGCTCCTCTGATCTTGCTTGGCCTGCTGTGTTCATTCAGCTCTACACCTTGTTATCTCAGATTCTCCAGCATCTGCAGTTCCTACTGTCTCTGAAACCTGTTCTGCCTCCTTTTTTAGTGTAGTTATGTCAATAGATGCTGTTCTCAAAACAAGAACAAGAATCCCAAAGGTATTTGGTCTGCTTGGTGGCAAAGTTAAGGACATGTCTTCTGAGCTAAATACGAATTTATGGTAGGAGAGGAATAATCCACTTGTTGTGACCCATGTAAGTACCAAAAACATTCAATAGGATTGAGGGGTTCTAACAATAGGATGTGCAGTTGGGAAATACATTGAAAATTAGAAACATAAAGGTTATGGTCTCTGAATTGCCAGCTGAGCCATGAGCAAATTGGCATAGGGTGAAATAAGGTGAGCTAAAAGTGTGGTTCAATTTTTTTTTTTTTTTTTTTTTTTTTTTTCCAATTTATGGGATATTGGGGAAGGAGAGATCGGTACTGTTTTACCAGAGTTCAGCTGAATTTCACTGGGACCAGTATACTAGTGACTTGTATAACAAAGGTGTTATTAAGACATGACTTGACATTGCTATGTAAAGGGATATTAGGGCAGATGTGCAATAGCTCTCTTATACAGATGAGCTTTAAGGGCTGTCAAAGTGGGGAAATGTTAGCAGTGAAGATTTGGGGAGGCCGTTTTTGAGTTTTAGGCCACTAAACAGTGTCTTCAGTTACAATGAAAATCACGCATGCTTGATGCCGGAATTGGAGAAGATGTCTCCAGAAGATAGGGAATTTCCTGGGTAGTGATAAATGGATTCAGCAATGAGGATAAGAATTCTTTAAAAATTGAATCATTGCTAAAATGGGATCCAGAGTGTGCAGGAATGGTAGAAGTGCGGAAATAATCCGGTCTGGAGCTAAAAAACGCATGGGAAGTTTGACGGCAAATGTATCTGAGGCAGGGCTAGTATGTTAGACCAAAGAGTTGACTCTAATAGTCTGTAGAGGAAGTGGCGCATCTCATGACTGGAGTCTGACACTGTAGCATGAAAAAAAGCCAAGGTAAGGGTGTGCACTCCACTATAAAGCTGGTGTATTTTTCTTAGCAGTTTTAGGTATTGAAATTACTGCATCTCAACAACTGGTGACAGCATGGGATTACTATTCTACAATGTATCAGTAAATCCTTGATCCACGGTGGCCGAAAAATGCCTTCGACCGTGTCTGTCATTTCCTGCAACTCATCCCTCACACCCCCTACCTGCAATAACGACCAAAACAGAATCCCCCTCGTCCTCCTGTACCACCCCACCAACCTCTGGATCCAACACGTCATCCTCCGGCACTTCCGCCATCTGCAATCTGACCCCACTACCAAAGACTTTTTTTTTTTTCCCTCCTACCCTTCCCTGCTTTCCAGAGGGACCACTCTCACTCCGTGACTCCCTTGTCCGTTCCATACTCCCCACCAGCCCTACCACCCCCGGCACTTTTCCCTGCAACCGTAGGAAGTGCTACACTCCCCAACCCCAAGGAAGCCTTCCACATCAAACAGATGTTCACCTGCACATCTGCTAATGTGGTATACTGTATCTGCTGTTCCCATTGTGGCCTCCTCTACATCGGGGAAACCAAGCGGAGGCTTGGGGACCGCTTTGTGGAACACCTACGCTTGGTTCGCAACAAACAACTGCACCTCCAGTCACGAACCATTTCAACTCCCCACTCCTTGGACGACATGTCCATCCTGGGCCTCCTGCATTGCCACAATGATGCCACCCGAAGGCTGCAGGAACAGCATTTCCTATTTTGCTTGGGAACCCTGCAGCCCAATGGTATCAATGTGGATTTCACCAAGCTTCAAAATCTCCCCTCCCCCGACTGCATCCCAAAACCAGCCCTGCTTCGCTAAACATTTCCCCCCACCTCAAGCACCACCCCCATCTCCTACCCACTAGCTTCATCCCGCTTCCTTGACCTGTCCATCCTCCCTGGACCCCACCTTTACTGGCTCCAGCCCCACCCCTTTGACCTGTCTGTCTCCTCTCCACCTATCATCTTTTATCCATCTTCTATCCGCTTCCCCCCCCCCCCATTTCTGAAGAAGGGTCTAGACCTGAAACGTCAGCTTTCCTCTCCTCTGCTGCTTGGCCTGCTGTGTTCATCCAGCTCTACACCTTGTTATCTCCAATTCTCCAGCATCGGCAGTTCCTACTATCACTGTAAAATGTGCTCTTTGCTAAACATATGGACTCTTACAAGTAATATACAGGTCTGTTTTTCCATCTCTACCTGAAACAGTACTGCTCCTCGTTGTATAATGTAATGGCTCTGAAAGAATTAATAGCATAGCTTGGATGAGCTCCACCCAGTCTGATGCTACACCGCCCTTTGGGTGGTGAATCCGTTTGGAGCCTGTTGCAGCATGAGGTAAACACGTTGTCTTCTCCAGCACTTAGTTAATATGCCCAAGAGCTAAGGTATAGTTACGGAGATGTGATAAACTACATTGTTATCCAAGGTGAGAGCCTTGTCTGTAGCGACATATTGCTAGTCCAGCCTCCTCAGGCTACTGCACAGCCCTTTTAGACTAGCATAGGAAGATGATTGGTAGGATTACCCCAATCACAAGCTGCTAATGGTTGGAATAGAGGCATCTTGTAATGTTTTAAAACGTGTGATCCTGTGACGGCTGTGTCTACTACTATTGTAGTTGGTAATTCTGAATTGTAATTTGCTAATATCTCTGACATCAACTCACCTTTTTTGTTTCAGATTTCTGATTGTGCTTTTTCCATTTGTCTTGGGTGTAAAGACTCATTGAACTCTTCGGGTTTTAGAAATGTCTCTTGATTCAACATTCAAATGAAACTTTGACTTTATTGTTCCTTGGAATTAGAGGTTCCTTGACTTAATGTTTAGGAAATAGACCATTAAAGTCATGATGCACTGTTGATGTGATAACTAAGCTTTATTTTGGTTGTGAAACCCCCCATTTACTGTTCTTGTGTCAAAATGCCTCTTCTCAGCACTGCTTTCTATCTCCTATCATGCTCAGCTTGAGACAGGTGCCAACGTGACCTGTGTGGTAACCAACTCGGGGCTCCCTATAAAATTTGACATTGTTCTTGGAAAGGTCTGTGATGTGATCCCAAAAGACAACTAGTTAAAATAGAATCTTCCAAATGGTGTTATGTAAGTTTGAAAAGCTTGGGCTCCTTTTTTCTGGTGATATTTGCCAAAATCCACGTTTAATATTTTCCCAATTTTAGATACTAAACTCTCTAACCTAAGTTAATCTCATCCACTGGTACCATTTGGATTTTTTCCACAGGTTTACTGTGTCCTGTGAAATCCATGTTCTTATGGATATGTCTGGCCTTTGGACAATACCGTCCCTGGCTTTTAAAAATGAAATGTCTCCTTGTCTGACCATTTGAGTCAATCTCTTTCTTGACCTTAAGTCAGGGTATGGAATCTTTTTGGGTGTGGATACAAGTATTAGTTTTGATTCTGGATTTGTTATACAAGATGACATTTTTAAGCTTTCCCACTTTTTGTTAAAATAACTTCAGAAGTTCTGCTGTCTAGTCTCCTGACTTTGTCTGTCAGTGTTCCTTTTTATTTCTTCTAGCCAATGAATTGGATTCAATTCCATACGTCTTTCTAATTAAAAGAACAACTGATGTGGAATTACATACAGCACCTCATTCCTTTAATTTGTGCTTTAACTGTAGTTCTCCTAGAACCTTCAACACAGTTTCTCCTGATCATGTAGATGTTGCAGGACAGTTGAAGAACTCATTTAACCATGGTTCAGTATCCTGAGAAAATGAAAACTGCTGCTCCAGTATCTGATCAGCATTGTGTCCTGTGATTTTTCTTTTACCAGAATCTGACTTGCAGTTCTTGAATCTTGTCTTCAAGATGAAGTATCTTCTGCATCTTGTCTTCTCCTATTTCCGTTAACACTTCTTTTTAAATAACGTTTTTGATCTTTTTTATCCTATTAATGGCGTACAGCCTGAAACACCCTGTCATCTTGCACCAATGTTGTCATGTCTTTTCAGCAGAGCAGTTCCTGTACCCATACTTTGCTCTGCTACAATAGCAGCAATTAGTCTGGGCTACTGCCATTAATGCTTTTCACGCTGCAAGTGTCTACTATTTTCCTTCTCTTTTCACCTGAGTGAGCTATTGCAACTATTCCAACTCATCTGTAGGATAATATAGGATTGAGACTGGTAGATGTGGAAATAGCTACCCTATCAGTAAATTCATCTATGTAGACAAGCTCGTCTTGAGGTCAAATATGACATTAGGATTGTAATTTTCAATGGGACCTACTGAGAGATGGATTTCAGTAGACTAGATCAGTACAATAATTTTAAAATTTTCTTCAACCCTTTAAATGTCAACAATAACTTTTGATTTTAATTTGAATGAATATCTATGCAGTGGGCATTTTATATTGCTAGTTAAAAATTATAGCTGCTGGCCAATAACTTGTATGCATTTTTGGCAAGAACATTTGTTCCAAGTTAATTATTTCCTTTCGTGTTTTTTTTTGTTTTGAGGTAGATGTTTTAACATTTTTTAACTAAACATGGATAAAACACTTCTCAGATTTGATGTAGGACTTGGTTCAAGGTTTTTTTGAGCTTACTGAATAAAGATGAAATTGCCAGAATTAAGAATGGAATAATCTGAACTAAACATGAATGGTATGCTTGATCAATGATTAGCCACCTTATTTCTAGCTGTTAGAGCGGTACATTAGATGTCTAGAGTAAATGCTAATCAGTTGTACCTGTTCACCTAGTAACAGCAACTACCTGTTGCACATGAGTGTGCATGTGTCTGACACTCACTAAATTGCTGTTCTACTCCCAGCTGACATTCCTGACCGATTGAAAGAAATACTTAAAGCACCTACCAACCTACCTTTTTTATTCTGAAATTGCATGTTCATATATTTGGAATGCTTCAGTGGTATGTTAGAGGAAAGGACTATAGTCTATAATACTACAAGCTTCTGCACCAGATGGGTTAACATGCAGCATAATCTGCAGCAGTGTGAAGATTGTGTCACTTAAATTTAAAGGCACCTTTTTGACCAAAGAATTAAGAGCTGTTGGAAGTGATTTTTGTTGATCTACAGCTGGCTGCTTGCCACATGGCAGACATTCATCAAAGGAATGAATTCTTTTTCACTGAAAATGCCAAATGCTTAAAACTTGGAAGCTTGCATCATTAAACATTTATAGATTAGTTTGGAATTGATATTTATCTAGAAAAAGAAATGAGATCATTGTACAAAATCAGATTTGTATGCTACAGTACAACCAAGGTACATTTGTCTAACGAATTAACTGTCTGAACTGGTCACTTCCTGGAATTTTTAATGGCAGCCTTAGTGTGATTCATCCACAGTAATTCAGTACTGAGTGAATAGAAGATGTACAGTGTAATAGTTATGTTTCTTTTCTAAAGGAAAGCTGAGTTTGTATTCTAATTGTATGCTAGTGTATCTTTGGTTATGATGATCCCATTTGGTGCTTATTTTGTACATTGCTTCAATGTGCTTTGTACACTTTTTTTGGCAGGTTTCCCACAACCACACCTACTATTAAAGCAAATTAAATGCAGCTAGCAGGTTACAATTAGTATCTGCTCTTTATTCATTTTTTCTCTGTTAATAACTTGCTTTCAGATAGGCTTCTCACCTTTTAACGAACATCTGAGCTTTTTACAAAATGGAAGTCGCACCCTGAAACTTTGCTTTTATGAAAAGTGTTGGAGAAACTCCACAGTTTTAGCAGTATCTGTGGAGAGAGAAACTTAACAATTGAGTTCAATATGATACTCTTCAGAATATTCTGTCACAGTTCATTGTTTAGTGCACTGGAAGTCCTATCCTGCTGTTCCCAGAGTTATTCATAAAGTTAAAGCTTTTTTCTTTTTTTAAAAAAAAAAAGTAGGGGCAGCTCAGTGGTTAGCACTACCTCACAGCGCTAGGGATCTGGGTTCAGTTCCATCCTCGACTGTGTGGCGTTTGCATGTTTCCTCCCATGGTCCAAAGATATGCAGTTTAGGTGGATTGGTCATGGTAAATTGCCCATAGTGTCCAGGGATGTGACGTGTAGGTGGGTTAGCTATGGGAAATGCAGGGTTATAGAGTAGGGGGTGGGTCTGGTGAGATGCTCTTTGGAGGATCGCTGTGGACTTGATGGGTCAAATGGACTGCTTCCACTCTGTAGGGATTCTATGATTCCTTGAATTCTCCAATTTAAGACCCAGGTTAAGAAAAATCCTGAGCCACTTAACGAGAATTGCTATTCATTACAAATGAACAAATTGTAGCAACACATGAACAACTATGAAATGTCAATAACTTTAAGTGGCATGAAGTTTTAACCATTACAAAACTCCCCCAAACAGTCACTCTGCTCCCTCTCTGCCTGCCTTTATTATTAACAATTGCTGTGCACTCCATGGAGCAATCTGCTCTTGTTGCTGCCCAAACCTTGCCTTGTAAACGTCCCTTTGTTACAAATTTGTAACTAAACTTCCCTGGCTGGTAGAACAAAAAACAATGTAAACAGCACCAAAACATTTCAAGTGCAAAACCTCTTTGCACAGGTCAGTCACAATTCTATTGAAGGAGAAGGCTGAAGGGGCCAAATAGTTTACTTGCCCTATTTTGTATGGTCATGATATGAGTGTCAAATCTAGATAACATATGCAAGGCTTTGAGCTTAGTCCCACTATTTGACTTGGATGAGTAAATTTAAAACTGAGCGTAATTTCCCCTGTTGCTTTTTCTCTGATTTGAACTTTTGATTTGGTTCAGAAACCAAAAAAAATCAGATTTGATGTTTCTAAAAACTACTGCAGTAAAGGTCTGGTAACATATACCACCCAAGCTCTGAATCATTGGACCAAAGAAAATCAAAACTAAGAATTTTGTGGCTAGTGCAAGATAAAGATCTGGCCACAAAGCTAAATTGAACACACCAGGAAAATTTTAGGAATGTGCTTTAGATTCAGACAAACCAGCTGGAGGTGTATGTGTATTTCCTGCCTATCGCATCAACTTGAAATAGTAAAGATTAAAGACATTCTCGTAAACATTAAGACAATTGGAATAGCTCTTATGTGAGCTATGTGAGACTGGTGTAGCTGTCTGGAGTCCCCACCTTAGCAGGAGGCTTAATTGATGGCACGATTGTTTGATCTTGATATATTGTAGAGTTTGAAGTGCCACAAAGCTCCTTCAGATTTAGCTGAACAAAAGAGTAATACTTCAGATGCTGATAATCTGAAATTAAAAGCAGAAAGTGCTAGAAATTCTCAAGCCCTCATTTTGTAGAGAGTGCTAGAGTTAACGTTCCAGTTTAGGCATTTTGTAAGTTGTCTGTTTGTCTATCTACAGATGTTGCCTGCCCAGAGTGCTTCCAGCATTTTTCCTTTTTGCTGCTGATGCTTCAAACTCAATTGAGTCCGATAGAAGGCAAATGCTGCTTTTTCCTAAATCTACAGCTAATTGTTTTTAGATAGTGTAGCAAGCAGTATTTCCTGAAGGTCTAATGTGTTTTTGTGAGTTTCTCAGACAGAATTATTGTTCACTTTAAATAAAGCTTTAATAAAGTGCCATGAATAAGAATGCTAAGGAAAACTAACTTTAAAATTTTACTTTGTTAGAATAACTGTAGAGATTCCATTTTGAAAATGGAGCTGAATTTCCAAGGACCAGCTCATGGGGTCACATGACATTGTTTTTAGATTTGTACTGTGACAAACTCATCTCCATTTTTTAGCCACTAAAATGAAGAACAATACAGTTCAGGAAAAGACCCTTCTGTGCTGACAGATTTTACCCTACCATACTAACACTGTCTTCGCTTACAGGAACCATATCCCTCTATTCCCTTCCTATTCATGTATTCATCCAGGTGCTGCTTGAATGCTGCTAGTGTCTGCTTCTTCCACCACCACCTCCTGGCAGTACTCCACACCCTTCTTTTTTTGTGTGGGAAAAATTTTGCCTCGCATGTCTCCTCCTTTTAAACTCTGCCCACCCCTCCCCAACAGCACCACCACCACCTTGAACCCATGTCCCTGAGTGACCCCCTCCACCCCAGGAAAAAGACTCGTACTTTCCACTCTATACATGGAATTCACTATCTCTTAAACTTCTACCAGGTCGCCCCCTCAACCTCCTGTGTTCTAGTGAAAACAAATCCAATGTATCCAACCTTTCTTCATAGCTAAATTCTACTGTACCAGGTGAAATCCTGATCAACTTTTTCTGTACCTGCTCCAAAGCATCCACATCCTTCTCGTAGTGTGGTGACCAGAACTTTGTGTAATATTCCAAGTGTGGCCTAATGAAAGTTCTACAAAGCTGCAGCATTGTACTCAATACTCCTTCCAATGAAGGCAAGCATGCCATTTGGCCTTTTTTATTACCTCTGTCTGCGCTACCACCTACAGTGATCTGTGGACTTGCTCACCTCTGCATATCCGTACTCATAAAATGTTCTGCCATTCACTGTATAATTTCCGCTTGTACTTGACCAAAATGCATTACCTTTTTCATTTGACTGGATTAATTTCCATCTGCCATTTTTCCGCCCATGCCTTCAACTGATCTACATCCTGCTGTATCCTCTGACAGTCCTCCTCTCTATCTGCAACTCCACCAGTCTTTGTATCATCTGCAAGCCTACTAATTAGACCAGCTACATTTGCCTCTAAGTCATTTATGTAGACCATGAACAGCAGAGGTCCCAGCACTGTTCCCTCTGGAACACTACTAGTCACCGCTGTCCATTCTGAAAAGCATTTTTTGTTTTTTTGATGCTCTGATAGTAATAACTGCTGATGCTGGTGTCAGAGATAACACTGGGTGGAACTGGAGGAACGTAGCAGGCCAAGCAGCATCAGAGGAGTAGAAAAGTTGATGTTTTGAGTTGGGACCCTTCAGAAATGGGTGAAAGGGAAGGGAGCTCAGAAATAGAGGAGGGGTGGGGCTGGGGAAGGTAGATGGGATGGTGATAGGTGAGTGTAAATAGGGAGAGGTGGGGATTGGTCAGTGAATTGGGAAGAGCAGGTAGGTGGGAGAGAAGATGGACAGGTTGTGTCAAGTCAAGGAGGCAGGGATGAGAGGGAGGGTTGGTCATGAGATGAGGCCAGGAACAGAGATTTTGAAACTGGTAAAATCCACATTTGGGCCATTGGACTGTAGGCTCCTAAGGTGGAATATGAGGCACTGCTCCTCCAGTTTGCGAGTGGTGTCATTGTGACACTGTAGGCAGCCCAGGATGGACATGTCGCCCAGGGAGTGGCAGTGGGAGGGGGAGTTGAAATGGTTTGCGACTGGAAGGTGGTGGTGTTTGTCGCAAACAGAATGCAGGTGCTCTACAAAGTGGTCTCTGAGCCTCTGCTTAGTCTCACCAATGTAGAGGAGGCCACATCGGGAGCTACTGTCTCCTCTGACTGACTAAACCAGTTCTGTATCCATTTTGCTAGCTCAACCCAAATCATGATTTCACCTTTTCATATAGTCTGCCATGAGGGACCTTGTCTAAGGCTTTACTGAAGTCCATGGAGATGACATCGACTGCTTTTCCCTCATCAATCATTTTTGTCACCTCATCAAAAAACTTGATCAAGTTAGTGAGGTACAAGCTCCCTGCACAAAACCATACTATTGATCTCTCTAATAAATCCATTCGCTTCTAAATGTGTATAGATCTCTTGTCCCTGAGAATCTCTTCCAATAAATTTCCTGACCACTGACAGGAGGTTTTCAGCCCTGTAATTTCCAAGATTACCCCTGCTACCTTTCTTAAAATGATGAACTATCTTGGATATACTCCAGTCCTGCAGGACCTCACCTGTGGCCAAAGAGGATACAAAGGTGTCTGTCAGTGCTCCAGTAATTTGTTCTCTTGCCTCCCTCAATATTCTGGGATAGATTCCCACCAGGACCCAGGGACTTGTTTACCTTTTTTTACCTTTTCTTATTTTTTTTAAGATACTCAACACCTCTTCCTTTTTAATAGCAACTTGGCTTAGAAATTTGACACTCCCTTACCTGAGATCGTCGTCCTCCAATTCCTTCTCTTCAGTGAATACCAACACAATATTTGTTTAGGATCTCACCTACTTCTTCTGGCTCCCAACACATTCCCTCCTTTTGTCCTTGAGTGGGCCAACCTTTCCCTGGCCACTGTCTTGCTTTTTTTTTGTATGTATAAAACTCCTTGGGATTCTCCTTAATTCTGTTTGCATTTTTCATGACCCCTTAGCCCTTTTTAATTCCTTGTTTAAGTTCTTTCCCACTTCCCTTCTATACTTCAAGGGCTTCATTAGTTACCATCCTCATAGACATTATGTATGATTTTTTTGGCAAAGTCCTCAAATAAGGTTCACTTAATTTGTAATACCTATCCTTCCTTTTCACAGGAAGTGGTACCTAATGCAATGGTTCCCAACCTTTTCATTATTAAGGTACATTTGAGCCTAATCGTTTGACACCCTCACTTTTTTAGTTGATTGCACAAATACCACATTTATTTTGGTTATGATCTTGAGAGAGGTTTGCAACATAGTGCATGTAAGAAGCTAAAGAAGGATCAAAGCATTAACGTTTCAAATCTGTGCTCACTGGCAGACATTTTTTCAAAATCTGCTCAACTCGACCATTGCTCACGAATGGTTAGAAATGAATCCAAGCAAAACAGTAAGTTGCAAAGGAAGCCATCCTGCAGCTGGCAGTGTCAACTTGTTGGTGGACTCTTTAGTTGCAGAGCAAGCTTCCCACTAGCTAACTTCTCTTGTACCTCGGTCAGCTGATGTCAGTTCACCATTCCTCCTACCAGTGAAATTTTGAGTCTGTTTTGCAGCATCAGCTCTCAACATTAAACAAAGATAGTGTGTTAAAATAATGCAGGCATGATTTAAGGTTTGAGTAATTGTCTGGGTCTTTGATTTTGCTACAAGTTCAGCCACCATGTAACTTACCTCGAGCTTTATCCAATACCCCCTCATGTTCCATCAGATCTTGGGTGTGCTTGATGTTTTGTGTTCTCGAGCTCTGGAAATACTAAATGTGTTTGTTCGCAAGAGATGGATGTTTTGGCTTTAAATAGCGTTGTAACTACCTTGGTACCCATTGCAATGTTTGCCAATTTCTCTCTGCGGATGAGATTCAGGTAAGGGGCAAGTTGCTGTGGCCACAGAAATCCAAAGGCCAGATATGCCTTGTGCTTTCCTAATAGTTTTTTGTTTTTCTTTTTTGGGAGTTAGATATTTTTATTGACTGAATTAGCAGAGAAATTGCCTCCTGACAAACTTGTCTATTTCTTGATCTAAATCTTAGAATAGATTCTGTATCTTAACTTAAAAATTGCAAAAATATTCACCTTTTTAAATTCTGTGCTAATGTGGAAACATGTCCAATCAGGCCAATTCAACAGCTGTAGCCTCATTTTACTGCACGTCAGTTTCTTCTCATCCCAGAGGTATGATGCTTGATGCTCAGACGGAATGATTGTGCTTATGTAAGGCTGCCTGATATGTGCATTCTTGATTTTTGAGCAGTACCAAATCTTCGTATGGTAAATTACATGAAGTGACACTACCTCCTGAGAATTTCAGTGTACTTCTCACCTTGCTGCGGCACACCAGATGGAAACCTCGGACCTAATGTACAGACCTTCAGAAAAGGCATTTTTCTTTTTTGAATTTTAACATACTCTTAAAGCCAAGCTGCATTTCAACACTTAAACTAATTCTGCATAGAGTTACTTATATAGGAGTCAGTCCAACAATACACTCAGCTTCCAGCAGGCATATTTCTGACTATCTTGTTGACTTACTGATGTCCAAACAATCAAGGTTGTTTCCCTCAGTCTTCCGAGAAAATTTATAACAATCCTGCAGCAGCTCCACTCCAGTGATTTTTAATTCCCAGATGCCTGCAGAACAAACCTTTCAGTATCTTTGGGTTCCAACTCTTTGATCAGAGAATGTCTTCCCAACCATGTTCTGTTTTTAACAGCTAAGAGAAAAGCTGCCTAGTTTCTCAATGATCACAGCAGTTAGTCTCAGGAACCTAATTTTTGTGGGTGGTGGGTGGGGAGAAACCGCAATGAACTTCTGGCAAAGCCAGCTGCTCTGACCAGATTAAAACCTGTGCATGTGTTTTTTAGTAGCACCCTCATGGTTACTAAGTCACATCTTTAGGCTGGGCAGAACTAAAAGCTGGCATATGCTTCACTGTACTTTGGATTAAGAATTATTGCAAGAGAACCTTGCATTCTTAACCAGCAGAGTCCATTTTGGTTTGGAGTAGCCCTTGCCCCATGTATGTAAAAAAAGAAGAATGGTGTTACATGTGATCTTGATACCATCATCTCCTCTTGTGGATTTCATTATAAAATTCTGCTCATATTACTGTGTGGCTAGTGTTCTGATCTGGTTTTACCTCTTGGAGTGGATGCAATTTGAAATCCTAATTACTTAAAGGAATAAAGCCACAAAATTCCACAGTTTGGAGTAATATGATTTACTGTACAAAAATCAACAAAGCAAAGAGTGCAGAGCAGAGTATTAATTAACATCTACAATTCATGAGTTACTTTGTTTAACAGTCAGTTTAGTCAAATATAAGCTACAACCTGCCCATTAAATGGCAGAAACCACCAGATATATTTCACAAACTGAATAAGCAATCCACTTGGATTTTACTGATTTGTGATGAGTTAAGTCTTTCAAACTCCTCACATTTAGCTGCTCTTGAATGGTTTAGCCTCTATCTAATTGACAGCAGTTCAAACTCATCTGGAGGCCCCCTTGATGCTTCTATCTGCAATGAGTTGTTGAGTAAATAGGCCGCAGGTCACACTGCCCCAAAGACTGTCCTCCACCCAGCTAATAAATTGTTTTATGAACTGTCCCTAAGTATTTGCCAGGCTGCACTCCAGTCCATATTGGGCACAATTCTAGCTCCCCAGCTCTGTTGTTACAATGGCTGCCATCAACCACCACTTGACGTGGGCCAGCTTTTCTCACTGTACAGCAAGTACATGATGGGTTTTCATACCTCAGTCACAGATGTACTGCCATTCAGTCTCCCTTACACCCTTCAATTAGGCCTTTGCCTCATTTTCAGTTCAGTATTTGTTCCAAGATCGAGTTCGCTGTAAAACCTACCAACTCAATTTAACAACTGACTAAATTCCCCCCATACCAGCTAGAAGTAATCTCCTGTCATAGGGCACAGGGAGAACACTTTTTTGGAACCAGTAGTACTGAACTGAAGAGAATGTTTGTCTAATGCAGGTTTAGTTGACAGCAATATACTTGAAATTTGCTTACAGTTTAATGGCCAAGATCAATGCTTGGTAATTCAATTGAATGTATTTGTATGAATCAGATGTTTGCCCAAACCATTAAGTCTAGATTTTTTGTCTCATTCAGGAAAAGGTTTTTAAAGTCAAAGTATTTTGGAATCTGTAAAGTGCAGATCGAGTATTTCACTGTATCAAATGTAGTAATTTTCTTTCATGTGGGCACTTGCTGGCCTTTGCTTTAGGAACTAAGTCACTTTATTCATAATTGAATCCATGCATCCGTGCAGAAAGTTGGGTCTGTTCTGACTTAAGGTCAAGGGCTCTTGGGATAGGGTTAGTGGGGAGTAGCAGCAGTGGAAGAATGTGCATAATTGATTACCTCTGAGTTCAAAGGGCACTAATGTTAATGTGTACATGGGTCATGCTGTGCCAGACCTCCTTATTTGCTGACTTGCCATTTCAACAGACGTTTGACTTTTTTTTAAAAAAATGTTCCTGAATGCAAATAGTATGAGTTTTGTTTGGGGACAAATCCTCATTACATAGCTGAACAAAGTGATTGGAGATAAATGAAATGCCTGTGGTTTTTAACCAGGGGGTGATGTGCTTCCTAAAGTAGTTTGTGCAGATGCTGCTGCACAGTACTGATTCACAGTCCAGAATTTCTCTGAAGCGAGATCTTAATTGGATGAAATCATTACCACAAAGTACTGGAAGTTTGTAGGCCACTGTATCCCTGAACTGAATGGTGCCCAGTCTGTGCAACTAAGCGCAACCTTACAAAAGTGATAAGAAAACATTAAGAAAATTAGAGAATAAAAATTGGCCTGAATGTCCAATATTACTGACGAGTCCAATTGAACACGTGTTTTTCTGTTGACTGTGCTATGTATTTTACACTAGCCATTTCTTAGCCCATTTCTTGGGCTAATATTTAGTCTAATGACATCAATAAAAAAATAGACTTTGTAGCAAGCACAGACTAGGTTATTTAGTGCACAGTGCTATTGGTCAGTATACTTGTCTATCAAGTGAGGAGGTGGTGCTGTGGAGGTAATGTCACTCCAACCCAAAAATGATTCCTTGGATACGGAGTATCCAGCAGTTCTTAAAAGAACTTCATGATAGCACCTAGAAGGTGAGTGTTGGCAGAATGTGTGCTTCTGGGAGCATCACAACAAAATAGTTTTATTACCAAGTGCCAGGAATGCATCCAGTATAGATGGTTGGAGGCTAGTTGTAACATCCCTGTAATCCCCTAATTAAAATCAATTCAACCGAATGACTGGGTTTGAGTCAGTTCTTTCTATTCTTCTACATAAACAAATAAAAGATAGGAGCAGGAAGAGGCCATTTGGCCCTTCGAGCCTGCTACACCATTCATCACGATTGTGGTGGATCGTCCAACTCAATAGCCTAATCCTGCTTTCTCCCCGTAACCTTTTGATCTCGGTGGGTAGCAGGAGCAAACTCTTGCTACTTGGAATCAAATCTGGCATGTGGGAAGATGGTTATGGTTGTGGTTGTTGGTCAGTCATCTCATCAGGACATGTTTACAGCAATTCCTCAGGGTAATGTTCTAGGCTCAACCTTCAGCAGTTTCATCAATGATCTTCCTGCCATGCGGTCGGAAGTGAAGATGTCTGCCAGACAACACCCAGGTTTGGACTGGCAAGTTGCAAGTTATACCAATGTCAGGCAATGGCCATCTCCAATAAGAGACAATCTAACCACCTTCCTTTGAACATTTGATGCTGTTATCATCACTGAATCCCCCACTAAGAACATCCTGACAGTTACAATTGACCAGAAACTCAACTGGTCTTGCCACATTGGCTACAAGAGTAGATCAGAGGCTAGGAATACTATGAATAACTCCCCTCCTGACTTCCGAAAGGATATCTACCATCTACAAGGCACAAGTCAGGGATGTGATGGAACACTGCCCACTTGCCTGCATGAGTGTGGCTCCAACAACATGCAGGAAACTTGACACCATCTAGGACAAAGCAGCCCACTTGATTGCGGATGCAGTCTGCAAACATCCACTCCCTCCACTGCCAGCGCTCAGCTGTATTATCTGCTAGATGCACTGAAGATTCACCCAAAAATGACATCTTCCAACCCGCAACCACTGCCTTCTAGAAGGACAAGAACAGCAGATACATGTGAACACCACCACCTGCATGTTCTCCAAGCCACTCCCCATCCTGACTAGAAATAAATTACCTTCACTGTCACTAGGTCAGAATCCTGAAATTCTCTCCCTCGGCATTGTGGATCTACCTACAGTTTTTGGACTGCAGTGGTCCAAGATGGCAAATTGCCACAACCATGTCAAGGGCGAATAGTGCTGGGCAATATTGCTGGCCCAGCTAGTGACCACAATGAATAGATTTGTAAGAAACAGAACAGAGGCAAGATGAGCTTTCTCAGTCTGCCTTCAGTGTTTGGGGTGGAATGGGGCTCTGGTAGGATTCTTGTCCAAATGTTTTCTCCTCGTGACTTTTAAACTTTTTTCTAAACTTTAAATTGAGAGACATTTTAGTTGAGAACTATTGTGCAAGTGTTATCCTTTACAGATCAAGACAAACATCTCTGAGCCAATTGAAGTGTTTTTCCCAGTTTGCACCATGTACATAATGTTTTCAAGCTAGTATAATCCTACTTGATTTTGCAGCTTTAATTATGTTGTGACCACACTGAGATTTCTTAGAATTCACCATGTGTGAACATCTTTTAAAACAGCCAGAACCTATTGTTTCTGTTTCTGTTCTGAAACTAATCGATGTTGAAATTTGACATTTTCACAATTGTTTGCATAATCATGTTTAATTTGAGTATTTCAGACCTGGGTGCTTTCTGTATTATGGAGGAAAGTGTTGACGGTTGATTCCTGAGTTATTGCCTTAGTGCGATATAATCTTAATCCACCTCTGAAAGTTTTTTAAAACTGACCTCTAACTTAATCATTTGGATCGCCAAAATAAACAATGTAAATGGACCAGGAATGTGAGTTAGCAACAATTATGGCAGCTTGTTTCAAATGCATTTAAGGTTTGATACCAATTATTGATTCAATGCATCATCAGCTTGTGTGTAGTTTTACTGTTACTTGTATGGGAAAATCACACTTAAATCTGATCATGTTGTCAAAATGGGATTTCTGCCTCCTTGATCAAGGCCTTTTGAATAAATGGCTGACTCAGCTAATATATTGTGAAGGACTAAACCTTATTATAATTCAGCTGCTCTTCAGCATATACTTCACACTGACACTTTCTGAATAAAGCTTAAAGTATAGAATGAGCAATTGGTAGGAAACTTGTCCTTACCCTTGACTTCTCCTTCAACTCCTCCCACTTCCTACAGGCTAAAGGGGGTGACCATGGAAACCTGCATGGGCCCAAGCTATGCCTGCCTCTTCGTAGGATACGCGGAACAGTCCCTCTTCCGCAGCTACACTGGCACTATCCCCCACCTCTTCCTCCGCTACATCGATGACCTGACTGCATTGGCACTGCCACTGCCACGTGCTCCCATGAGGAGCTTGAACAGTTCATCAACTTTACTAACGGCTTTCACCCCAACCTCAAGTTCACCTGGACATGTCTGATACCTCTCTCTCCTTCCTGGACCCTTCTGTCTCCATCTCTGGTGACCACCTCAAAACTGATTTATCTATTTCAAGCCCACAGACTCCCACAGCTACCTAGACTACAACTCCTCTCACCCACCTTCCTGCAAGAATGTGATCCCCATACTCCCAATTCCTCCACCACCATCACGTCTGCTGCCAAGATGGGGCGTTCCACTCCTGAACATCTCGGGCGTCCTCTTATTTCAAGGGCCGTAACTCTTCCCCCACCCACCTCCCCAGTGGTTGAAAATGCTGTCGACCACATCTCTTGCGTTTCCTGCTCCTCTGCCCTCCCACCCCATCCCCGCACCAAAAACAAAGTCAGAATCCCCCTGTCCTCACTTATTACCCCACTAACCTCTGGATTCAATGTATAATTCTCTGCCCCTTCTGCCACCTGCAATCTGAGCCACGTCCAAGGATATATTTCCCTTCCCACCCCTATCTGCCTTCCGTAGGGACCGCTGTCTCCACGACTCCCTCCAGTTGCAGGAAAAGGTGCCGGGGCTAGTGGGGAACGTGGAACAGATGAGGAAGTGCTACACCTCTTTTCACACCCCCCACCATCCAAGGAACCCCAAAAAATCTTCCACATCAGACAGGAGGTTCACCTACACATCTGCCAATGTGGTTCACTGCATCCGCTGCACCTCGTGGCCTCCTACATCGGTGAGACCAAGTGGAGGCTTGGAGACTGCTTGTAGAGCACCAGTTCTCTGTTCGTTATAAACAACACCTTCCAGTCACGAACCACTTCAACTCCCCTCCAACTCCCTGGATGACGTGTCCATCCTGTGCCGCCTTCAGTGTCACAATACCGCCACCTGCAAACTGGAGGAGCAGCATCTCATATTCCGCCTTGGGAGCCTACAGACTAATGGCCTAAATATGGTTTTTACCAGTTTCAAAATCTCCCGACCCTGGCCTCATCCCATGACCAAGCCTCCCTCTCATCCCTGCCTTGACCTGTCCATTTTCTCTCCCACCTATCCACTTCTCCCACCTCTCTGACCGATGCCTACCTGCACTTGCCTATCGCCATCCTGCCTATCTTCCCCAGCTCCACCCCTTCTCGCGCTCCCCACTTCTGAAGAAGGGTCTTGACCCAAAACGTCAGTTTTCCTGCTCTTCTGCTGCCTGGCCTGCTGTGTTCCTCCAGCACTACACTGTTATCTCTGACTCCAGCGTTGGCAGTTCTTGTATCCTAGATTTTTAAGGGCCTGGATTTTGTGAACATGAACGTGTTACCTTAAACTCGGACAAATCTCTACACAATTGTTTTCTAAATTTATTAGAAATCTGGATTAGAGTAGAAAAATATGCATGTCTGCCTTCTAAGAGACCGTATCACAGATGCTGGAAATACTCACTCAGGTCAGGCAGCATCAGTGGAGACAGTTGGCATTTTCAGCTCAAGATCTTTTTTTTTAAATTAAATGTTTTAAGTGTTCATTCAATCTCTCCTGCCACTGCTGCTTCAGAATCCCAGAATTATGATCCAGGAGACCATTCAACCCATTGTATCTTGCGCCAGTCACTAAAAAGCATTATGAACTAGGACTACTTGAGTGCCTTTCATTTAAGTAATTATGCAATATCTCCTTGAAAGCCTCAACTGACTAGTATTCAACCTCCCTTCCAGACCCAAACCACTCATTGTGTGGAAACTGTCTCTGTTCTTTTACAAGTGGAACAGTTTCTCCCAATCTACTGCATCCAGATATCCTCCTTATTTCAAAACATTTTATCAGGTCTTCTGTTGGCTTTCTCCCCTCCACAAAAACTGTCCCAACCCTTCCAATCTATGCTCCTAACTGAAGTTTGTTTCCACGTTTCATGTCATCCACACATTAAGATTTAGATCATTTATCTGTTAAGACATGGGTCCTGGGGGCAGCTTAACTACAAACTTTCCTCCAGCCCAACAAAAAGGTCATTGACCATTACAGTCTTTTTTCCTAGTACTCAGTCAGCTTAATTTACACTGCTGTTGCCCTTTTCTGCAGTGGGAATGTCTTTCTTTTTCGATTCAAATCTTTCTTTCCTCCTCCCACCCACCTGTCTGCAATTTGATTTGAATCTTAGTTTCTTGATATATCAACAGATTTGAAGATGGAAATTGTTGAGACTTGACACTGAGGGTTTGTGAAGTACTTTTCTTGAGACATTGTAATTCCAGGTGTCAAAGATTGTTATTTATTTCAAATACATTTGGAGATGAAGAAACATGGATTATCAATAACACCCTTTTTAACATGTTTATGTACTAAGAAAATAATTTGCTTCTTTATAATCATTTAGCTGATTTCGTGCATGTTCATTGATGATTCAGTAGGGTAACATCACTGACTTTAACAGAATGGAAAATATTAAAAAGATAAGTGAAGCTTAAAATGGAACATTGTCATGCGTAAAACATTCTGAATAGTGAGTGATTTGCATTCAGTGATAACCACTTCACTATAGGAAAGTGTTTAAACTTTGTATTGATGGCTACTGATCACTCACTTTTATGGGAAATAATTGCTGTTAGCTCTCATCTGTGGGTACTATAATGCTGAAACCATTATGAACAAGACATCAAAATATTTAAAGAATATATTGATGGTATAATGAAGGTTAGCTTGTGGAGCGTAGGCCAGTGGGTCAACCATGCTGTTTACAGATATCTTCTGTGATTGACAAAGTTTTTTTTTGTTTTAACAAAACTTCCAGTTCTGCTATAGGAGGTTAGTTAAATTTTAATATACAATAAGTAACTGGAGAGCTCTCAACAGTGAATCTAATAGGTAATCATGTGCTGAGTGATAATGACCAGAATATCTAAGGTTTATTTTTGTCTCTGCATTCTTTTTAAGGTACCTTTTTGATGTGCAAAGTTGACTATTGAATTTATAGATTTTTGTGGGCTGTCAATTTTTCCTGAATCCATTGGTCAGTTGTCATGGTTGGATTTTTAGGCTACAATTAGGTACAATTTGGAGTTTCAAACTGAAGTTTTCTAATACCCCTTTTTGTATGAAAAGCTTAATTTTGGTTGAAACATTCAAATTGTCCAATCACTTAAGTGATGTGCAACTCAAACTGCCAAAACCTGCTTTGTGCAAGATGTGAGGCAATCCAATTTTTTTTCTTGGATGGAGTAATTTTTTTTCACCTGAACATTCAGTATTATGCATGTGTTATGCAGATGAAAATGTGGATAATTAGTTGTTGTTCCTTTTTTGTTTAACTCTTTACCTGCAGCTGATTTTACAGTAATGATTATTCAGTATCCCCAACCAGTAGAAATCAAAGAAATAGTATTCTAATACTCATTGTATATCGTATTTATAAGCTGAAGACTGCTGAAGATGCCACACTTACTTCCTTGGGAGTCTAGTTTTTAAAATAAAAACAAATTTTTGAAGAGCAAACTTCTGTAAATATTGAGCATTGACAGTAGAAAAAGTTAAAGTAACAATGCAATATGCCAAATATTGCTGAATGTTGATTTGTTTATTTTTTTTCCCTCTTCCAGACCGTGAAGATCAATCAATCCTTTGCACGTAAGTACATATATTTTATTTGGGCATCAATTAATTTAACTACATGTATCTAGATAATGTACAACTGGTGGAAAAAATAATGAAGTTCATGTTTAGATGGTTATGTGCAGTGGTGACTTTTATCATGAATTTGTTTTTGTGTTGAGTTTGTTTTTACTCAGTTTTATATGCAGATTGGGGAATGTTTAAAATGACTTCTCTAGTAGTTGTTAATAGCACGATCTCAAAGTTTGTAAATGTGCATAGGTGGCCTCATGGGCACGTTCATCATGCAAAAGGAGCTAATTGTTCCATCTATTTATGAATTCAGTAGTGATGTCTAAGCTCTGCTTTGTTAGCTCCAAAGGTGGAATGTGAGCCAGTTGGTGGAACTGTGCTATACAGTCTTTTTTTGCCATGCAGGGAACTGACACCTGACCAGCATCAGAGTCCATTGCTGTACAAACTAAACACCACCCCTTTTTTTTTTTTTTTTTTTTTTTTTGCCCTCTTCTCCCTCTTTCCCCCCCCCAGATTGAACCTATTCACCATAAAATGCAATGTCTCCCTCATGTACTCATTTTGAGTTTATTTTCTGGTAGACATTGTTGTGCCTGAACAAAATTAAGACCTGATGTATTTAGAACCATTACCTCCTCATTCTGTTATGAGAACTTTCCATGGCCTGATATAGACCAGTGAGTTGTTTTTTAAATCTTGTTGAGCTGTCTGGCTTAGATTTCTTTGCCTTCTTGGAAATGGAAATGGTCACTGATCATTCTAACAACAAAGTGCACATGATCAGACATGTGATTTCAAAGACTTAACATAAGCTTGGATATGAATGTTCTCACATTCCCGATTATTTGTCTATTCTTTTTGCACTTCAGATGTAACTGTCCTGGAATTTCAAACACAGACAGGATGCCAAGTAACTGAACTCAATTGTTCAGTGAAAATGCAAATTTTTGTTTGGGACTTTTACATTGTGTAAATGATTCTAGTAATGAACATTTCATCTTTGAAAAGCTAAAAGCATGGCTGGAAAGATTTTGCAGAATTTTTGTTCCTTTTTTATTAAATTTTGCAGACCATTCATACTTGATTTAGTTGTTTTCACATGTTGCATTTAGATGTTTATCTGATTGGTTTTGTGGATCCTGTTCCATGTACATTTTGGTTTTGAATAGTACTTAAGATTTTGCTATTATATATAATTTTAGAATGCCCCCTTTTTATACAACCAATACATGTATGAGGCTGCAGAAATTTTGTCACTCTCTAGCAATTAAAATCTTTCCACCATTGTTCAACAGTTGTGACGCAGTGCCATTGCTAACCAACCACATACTTCTACCTCTTGATGCTTCTGTGAATGTAGATTGGTTCTGCAAATAATGTATGCACTTTTAATGGCAAAGTTTTACTGTTAACTTAAATATCCCAAACCCAAGAACTGATAAATTGTCTACCTAAATGTTGCCTTTGTCATACCCAACTGTGCTGAGCATATACTGATTCACTTAGTACTAGCAACATTATTTGAGCTAATACTTCATTACAGTATATTGCATGAACCTTGTTAAATTAATTGTTCAAGGTTTATTCTACAGCTCCATTTTAAGCACTTAATCTTTTTGATAAGCCCAATATCCAAAAATGTACCTATTTTGGCCAGATTATCAAGATATGCATGTTACTTTTTTGTTCTAAATTTGGAAACTACAACAAAATAACCAGAATAGCTTGAGTGTTTTGTCCAAAGAATGCAATTGGTAAATGATCTTAGTTTTGATTTAGGAGAGGGTTATTTAAATATTATGACCTTACAAGGACATGTGGCCTAAACTGTTCTTTGCTGAATTGAAATCTGAAATTGTGGCTTTGAATACCAATCGTAATGGATGGTGCATATTTTTGTAGACATGATTTTGGTCAGATCCCAGATTCCTGCTGTGTAGATGTCTACAAGAAATTATTGCTTCCCAAACTGAATGAGAAGTGACCATTCTGAAAAGAATGTGACCTGGTGTTGAGTCATGTGTTGAGTCATGTGTTGAAGAACACCATTGAAAAGCCAACTTGAGAATGTGTTAGCTGCTGTGGTTCCTCCATAGTCAGTAAATCAGTGTGACCAAGCCTTTAATAGCATTCAGTGTCACCATAATATTGCCAGCTGCCATAGCTATCTATTTAATTTGTTGTCATGACTTCATTGTCTTTGATCTTGGAGGGTGGTTCATGTTGCACCAAAATTATCATTCAAGGGAAAACTGTTGCTTTACTGGTCTTCAGTTGATTGTGCTTGAAAAAGTTTTGAAAACCAAAACTACTGTCTTCTTGAGTAACCTGTGGCAGAAGTAAATTGACTGGTTAGCTTTTTGGCAAACATTTACAAATTGGAAAATCTTCCTTTTCAAATTGCAAAGCAGAGAGGGGTCACAAATCTTGGTTTGAATCTAGGATCTTTGGTGACTCCCTGTTTGGCAGTTGTTAGCTAGTGGAAACACTACTAACATGTATTTTGTGTACAAATCTTTCCCCAGAGATGTTATGAGAACTTGTCAATGTTTCTGGCATTTATTACAAGTTCACACACTATTGAGAACTTTGCATGCCTCTATGATCTCATGACTGTAGGAACATGGGACTTGAGCAGGACAAGGCCAGATGGCCTTGCCTTGCACCATGTTAAATGAGCTTGTAGCAGATTTTATTTGGTGTCAATCCCATTTTCCTGTCTCTCTCAAACATGGAAAATTAGGGTAGGAATGTAGGCTATTTGGTTCTTCGAGAATGCTGTCATTCTATCTAATCATGGCAACGAGTTGGATTATCAACCATGTTCCTGCTTTCTCACCATACCTTTTAATCAGCTCTGAGAAATATATCTAACTCCTTGAAAACATTCAATATTTAGGCCTCAACCACCTTTTGTGACAGTGGATTTCACAGGCTCACCACTCCCTGGGTGAAGAAATTTCTCCTGTGTCCTAAACAGCCTACCCATACCCTTAAGCTGTGAGCCCTGGTTCTGAACTCATCTGTCATCAGGAATCTCCTTCCTCCTTTTACCATGTGTAGTCCTGTTAGAATGTTTGGGTTTTTGAGCTGCTACCTTGTACTTCCAAACCCTAGTGAATATAGTCCTAACCAATCCAATCTTTTCATATGTCAGTCCTGCCACACTGGGAATCAATCTGGGAAACTTTTGCTGCACTCCCTCCATTGACAAAATGTTCTTCTTCAAATAGAGACAAAAGCTGCACACACAATTCTCCTAGGTGTGGTCTTACCTAGGCCCTGTACAATTGCAACAAGCCATCCTTGTTTCTGTATTTGAATCCTCTTGCTACAAAGGCCAACATACCATTTACTGCCTTTGCCTGCTGCACTTGCATGCTTATTTTCAGTGACCTGGTGTACTGGACACTCCAGTGTTGTCTTGTTGCTCCACCCTTTTTTGCCAATCTATCACCATTCAGATAATCTGCCTTTCTGTTTTTGCTGCCCAATTGGATACCCTCAAACTTACCCACATTTTGTGCTCCACCTTGCACGCACTTGCCAAATCAACTGAAGCATCTCTGCATCCTGTCACAGCTCACCCTCCCTCCCAGCTCTGTCACCTGCACATTTGGAGCTTACACATAGTTCCCTCATCTAAATCATTAATATATATTGTGAATAGCTGGAGTCCAAGCACTGATCTGATCTCTGCTGTACTAGTCACTGCCTGCCACTTAAATGGAAGTAAATGGATTTTTTTTGCTGTATCTTGTCAACCGACCAGTTCTCTAACCATGTCAGTGCATTATCCCTAATTCATCTAATATTAGAGCACATGCTAACCACTTGTGGGACCTTGATGAAAACCATCTAAAAGTCCAAGTAAACAAGGTGCAGGGCTGGATGAACACAGCAGGCCAAGCAGCATCATAGGAGCAGAGAGGTCCAAGTAAACTATCTTCACCTCCACTTGCTCCCCCTCGTCAAGCCTACTAGTTCTACTGAAATTTTGCAACAGTATAACTGTTGAGCATGGTTTCCCTATTGTAAATCTACTCAACCCTGTCACTGTTTTCAGCATGTTCTGCTAATAAATCTTTTATTATGGAAAGATGATCACCAATGCATCCATTGTTTCTGGGGCTACTTTCTTAAATAGTCTGGGATGTCGATTATTGGGCCTTGGATATATTGGCCATTAATCCCATCAATTTCTTGATGCCACTTCCCTACTAACACTGATTTTCTTCAGTACATCCCCTTCACTAAACCCTGTGTTCCCCCACATTTCTGGTATGTTATTTGTCCTCCTCTGTGTAAACAGAACCAGAGTGTGAATTTAGCTGGTCAGCCATTTCTTTGTTTTCCACTATAAATTCCCTTGTTTCTGTCTGTTTACAAAGTTGTCTAGAGTAATCGTGAATTGGAAGGCAGGAAGCTAGAATTTTTTTAAAAAAAGGGAGAAGAGGGTGTGGTTCATTTTTGAGGTAGTGCTTATCTAACCTTAGATTTATACGGGGTTGGGGGGAGAAAGAGAAGTGTAAGTAGCAAAAGATGTACAGCCAGCTCTGAAATTGAAACGTGTCAATTGGCTGTGTGATTTGGAAACCTTAGGCTCGTTTTGTTTTGGCAACTGTCTGGAATCAGCCAATTAGTTTAAACTAAACACTTAGCAATTGAAAGCTAATTTAATTTAGATCTTAAAAAAACCTGAAAGAATGTGGATGTTGTAAATCAGGAACAAAAACAAAGTTGCTAGAAAAGCTCAGCAGTTCTGGCAGCATCTGTGAAGGGGAAAAAAGTTAACATTTCGAGTCCAGTGACCCTTCCTCAGAACCCCAGAATTTAAATCTGATGGTTTTGACAATCTCTGATCAATGCTATTGTAAGAAAATTGATGTGTCGCTCAAGGTATATAAGGAGAGGGTTTTTGAAAATTGCTGTGAGTGTGAACCACCATCTGACAAATAAACATCTAGCTCTCAAACTTGCTAAGCTTGAAGAAAGCGCCATTTATCCATAAAAGGTACCATGGCACTTCTAGCTAAGAGTCCTCACAGAAGACTTTACAGAAAACATCCCTGACAGCTGGATCAGCATAAGAAAGGCATGTAGACTTTTGAGAGACTAAGTTTTTTTTTTTTTTTTTTTAAATTTATTTTCATATTACTTGGGTTTATATAACTTGTGTTTATTGGAACAGCATACCAGTAGAATTTAGCTTAGTTAGGGAGTAGTAGTGATTTAAGGAGGAATTGTTTGGTTAGTAATTCTGTTAATTTGTTCACTGTTGGGGTTAAATAAATACATTGTTATAATGTAAAAATCAGGGATTTTCTTCCATTTAATCTCCCCTACTCCATAGGGCACAGATTTGTTGTGGTCTTCACTTGCCGCCTTGGTTCTTTATATGAAGCTTTTATTTGTTTTGTACAAGTATTTCCTGCAAGCTTGCTTCCATCCTCCCTTTCCCCCTCTTAACCAATCCCTTTGTCCTCTCTTCATTTGAAACCTAAACTGCCAGTTTTTGGGTTGGCTGTTTTTTTTAAATCTTTTGCCAATATGAATACCCTTTCTTGGGAACTAATAGTATTCCAAATGTCCTCCTTAGCCATAGTGAGACCACCTTTCCCATTTTTTCTTTATTGTGCCAGATGGGAATGAAGAATTGTTGCAGTTCCTCCATATACTCTTGATCTATTTCCCATTGTCTATCTACCATCATCCCTGAACATTCCAAATTTATCACCAGCCAGCTCATGCCTCGGTTGTAGTGTCCTTTTCATTCAGATTCAGGACTCTCGTCTCTGAATTAACTACATCACACTCCATCTTGATGAAGCATTCTTCATATTATGATCACTCTCTTTTTTTTTCCCCCAAGCAGCCTCACAGCTAGATTGCCAATTATTCCTTTTAATTTACTTAATATCTGGTCTAAGATGGTCTGTTCTCCAATTAATTCCTCAAATTATCAATCTAGAAAGTCATCCTTTACACACTCCAGAAATCCTCCCTTTTGTTATAGATTGGGCTAATCAAATCAGTATGCAGATTCATGTCATAGACTCATAGAATCCCTACAGTGTGGAAACAGGCCCTTCGGCCCAACAAGTCCACACCGACCCTTGGAGCATCCCACCCAGACCCATTCCCCCCCCCATAACCCCCACACCCCTGAACACTGCAGGCAATTTAGCATGGCCAATCCACCTAGCCTGACATCTTTGGACTGTGGGAGGAAACCCATGCAGACACGGGGAGAATGTGCAAACTCTGCACAGACAGTCGCCTGAGGCTGGCATCGAACATGGGTCCCTGGTGCTGTGAGGCTGCAGTGCTAATCACTGAGCATCGTGCCGCCCCATATCATGCAGATTAAATTTCCTGTTTGATACCTTCCCCCAACATTGCCACTACCTTTAATCATCAGTATACAATCCTGCTGTCATTTTCTGCCCTTTAGTGTTTCCCAGCTCTACCAGTACAGATTCCACATCACTGGAGCTCATATCCTTCCTCATTGTGTTAGTTTCCTTTTTTTTAAACCAGCAATGCTACCCCATCTCCTTCCTTTTTGTCCTTCTTCCTGGAAACTGGATATTTAGTTCCCATCCCTAGCCACATTGTAGCCATGTCTCCATAATCCCAAGTATATCATTCATGCAAATTGATTATAGCCATGTCTAATTCATTCACTTTTTATTGAGTGCTGCACATGTCAAGATACATGGCCTTGAGGCCTCCAAGCTAACCTTTTTTTGTTTCCTTGTGTATTTGAAAAAAAATGACATGTCTTTCTCTCAGCTTTATTTATGGTGATCAGTGGTTGTTTTTAGTTTCTGCTTTCCCTGGTAGGTCAGATAATAATTTATTGTAATTTATTGTAATCTACTGTTGACCTGATGTGATCATGCAAGTTCCAGTGGCCTTTGGTCTCTGGTCTGTAATAAGGCTTCATCATACACTACTTAGTTTAAACCCAAGCTTGTTTGACAACACAAATGTGATGGAAAAGTACACTTCAAAAGATTTTGGTTTATATGTCCTTAAATGGAGTAGGTGCTCCTGAAAGCTTTAGAACTAGGTGACTGAAAAATTTTGGCCTGTCATACGTTGAAGGTGAGAATCAAGTACTTTGTCCCCTCCAAGAAGTATTGTAAATTAATTGGCAAAATGAAACATCAGGATGGATGCTGTCCAATCCATGACCACTTGAATTCTTTGCTGGAGTTAGTATTACATATGCAATGAGCAAAAAAAAATACAGAAATGTATGCACTGATCCAAAATTAATTTTTTCTCCTGTCCCATTTTCAATAGAGGAGAGTCTGGTGCTGGCAAAACAGAAAACACTAAGAAAGTTATACAATATCTGGCCCATGTTGCTTCTTCCCACAAAGGACGAAAGGACCACAATATTCCAGTGAGTTAAATCTTCAAAAAAATGCCTAGTGGGATTAATCCCACTATTGTATGATGGAGGTATATTTGTTTTAATTTCTTGGTGCAATACATTTTTAATGCTGATTTTGTGGCTTATGCATAACACAACTAATAGTGTACTGCGTGTTGCTGCTGTATGCGATGTATTTGCCATTTACAGCATGGCATCAATAACTTGTGCTTACGGCTTAAAAATAGCCCTTGTAATGTAACTTGGCCTTAACTATGTGATGGAATAAGGTATTTTGTGAAATAACCTGCATTCTAGTGCGCTGTGTTCAGACACGAGTATGTTTTGTCTCATGGAATGTAAAAATTGGGTGTTTCGGATAATCGACATGCTCTTTGTATGGAGACAACTGCTATGAAATTAATTGAAAACCTAGGAAGGATGTCCAACTGTAACAATACATCAGTCAGTTTGCACAGTGGTTGAATCATTCTTAGGACAACTGTGTTCCTCTGTTCTGGAGTGTGCAAACAATTTAAGTTATGAAAACTGAACAAATTCATGTTGTTTTTGGAGCTCTCTGACCTTCACATTCCATTTTTTAAAAGAAGTACCAAGAGACTACGGTGACCTCCTTTCTATATTTTAGTCACTGCATGTGTCCCAACAGGCACACCATGGATTATGATAGCAAATACTTGAAATTATTGTTGCAACGAAAGTCATAAAGTCACCCTGGGGAATTTGGATGATTTAAAAGCTGCTTTTGCCAAGCTTCTCTAAACCTGTAATATATTACATGGTATGTCTGCACTTTGCAGCATTTCTCTTTCCAGTTTGAATTCCTGAGACTGCTTTTTTATAATGCAAATACATTGATCCATCACTGATGAGAAGGGTGGAAACTAATCATTTTCCCAGCTCCCCAGCCTGTTCTGCAGAGAAACCTCATGTCACAAACTGCTTGAGTTTAAACGTTTGTAATTTTACTATAACACAATTTATTCCCTCCAACCCCTCATCCTTGGCATTAAAAAAAAACACACAAATTCCTACAAATACTAAAAGTATCCCTATCCAGCTAAACCATCTCCTTTTTCTAAACTCACGTCATGAATGAAACTGTATAAAGTCATGTATTTAGGGAAAAGTTTGACTACAACGTGCTCAACTGTTGGGATAAAACTGTATCCCACTCAGCACCAAGTTAATTTCTTGCTGAGCATTATCTCCATGAGCTGTCTTTCCTGACCGTAGATAAATATTTCAGTATGTTTTATTGGAATGTGCACAACACAAATTTTGCATTGTGGTTAATCTGTTATAAACGCCATGCTTCAATTACCCTTTTATTTTGAGAATTTGAGATGCAAACGAACAGTCTTAAATGCAAAGTCTTTTTTCCTCCCTTTTTTTTGAAGGGTGTGGTTACTTAGGATTTGGCCTTCAGTGCTTTTAGTGCTTTTGCAGTGCAAAACCAGATAATGGGAGCCTGCTATATCAATGCTGGGTAGCAATAGAGTGAAAGTATTAAATGTAGCCTTTGAAGTATCATTTTAAATGACATTACTAAAATCTATACACAATTTTATATTCATCTTGGTGAATAATTTCAATTCTCCAAAAGTTGTTTTAATTCCATGAGTAAAAGCTAATACTTTGCTTCAGTGAAATGCTTGCTCTGCAAAACTTGGGGAAACGTGCCCAGCTGTGTTGAAGTTTATGCATATTTGAAGTTAATGTGTATTTCCTAACAACAGTACTATTTATTTGTTTGCGACCACGCAGCCCATATCGCCTAAACCAGTGAAACATCAGGCAAGTGTTAAATGCTGTTCAGTTTAACTCTTTGCAGCATGTGATTGACACCTCCTTCCAGTTTGATTTACTTTCATTATTTTTAACAATTTTCTTTTCACTTGCCTCTTTCCTTTTGCAATTGTTTTAACTGCTCCTAAATGGAGTCATTGTGCCAACTTTTAAAAAAGCACGTGCACTTAATTGCTTTCTGGTCGTTTTTTTTCTAAAAGCTGTATTCTGAAATAAAATGATTATTTCCATTGTTGTTTCAGCTACCTTTTGTAATTGAACCCTTATTTTCCATGTACTATTACCAAAAGTGACACTTTTTGAATACTTCATACTAAAACGTGGGACTGAAGACTGTTGAATACTTATGTATTTTCTACCTGAAATGATACTTAATGGTTTGGAAAAAAGGAGACAAAATTTTGGCTATTATGTTTAATGATGAGCCTACCACTTCTTTTGTTTTTTGAAGTATTGATTTTTGAATGGGCATTTCTGCAGGAAATGGCACATCGTAGTGCAATGACCTCTCTATAATTTAGAGGCTATCTCTTGAATTAACTATCCCTTGATGGGGTTCATTTCTATACATCTTTGAAGGCAAATAGTTTTTTTTTTAAAAGAGCGGATACCTTTACGAGGAAAGTTATTGACTAGCCTGAATATGTGAAGTTACTCATGAATATGTTGCCTTTTTGCTAATGCTGAGCCTAGTCTTTGATATCCTGTCCCTCTGGAAATCAGATTTTCCATGTAATGGGGCACGGCAGTCTTATGTTTTATTGGGAAGGGAAAGGAAAAGCCAGTCATAATTTAGTTTACAACTACCTCAAACCTCCTTTAATGGGGGAGGGTGGAAAATGATTAATATCGCATTCCTGTTTCCACAATAGGAAGTTTATAAGATGCAGTAGTATATTTGCTTGCTTGTCCGTTTTAACGATTAATTGTTTGTGGTGCTGTTCCTTGTAGATAAAAACGTGAAGTCACAATCCATTTCAAGATGTTTCTTGTTCTGACTACTGACTTTGGTTTGCTGTATGAGCTTGTTTGCTGCTGAAACTCTATATTTTGATACATTTTAAACCTGCTATTCCAGTGTTCGTGCAATACACTTGTTATCCTTTGCAACACCTCACCCTCCAAACTTGAACTCATCTAAAACACACACTTCCTGTGTTCCAGCTAGCACCAAGCCCTGTTCACCATTACCCCTGCACTTGTTGATCTACAGTGCCTCTTGGTTCATCAACATGATTTTTAAAATTCTCTCTACAATTTTCAAATCCCTTCTCACCTGCCCTATTAATTTAACTTTGTCCATTCTTGCAATCCCAGCCTCTTGGTTTCAGTCCTCCTCCCACAAGGTCCCATTACTTCACCATTGGTGCCTGTGCCATGAGCACTACAGGCTTCTGGAATTCCTTTCCTGAACTGTCCGCTTTTTAAAGTTGCCTCTAAAACTTGTCCCTCATCAGACTTTTTGTCTCCTGATACTTGATCGGTTTGGAATTTTTTGCAGTCCTGTAATAGACCTTCAGATGTCAATGATTTACAGTCATTATGTTCTTGGCTGTTCTTAGAAATGTGGGTAGCCAAATTCTATAGTCAAAAACTTAGTTTCCTTTTACAAAGGAAAATGCTTGGAAGTGGGGAGAGGGTGGAGAAGTGGGATGATTTTTCGTTTTTCTTTGGACACTTTCTTTTATTTACAAACCAAACACTTCACTTGTGTGATTCAGGAACTTTACTTAGGATTGAGACTATTTATTGTGTAAAGGAAATAACATTGCTTAAGCTTATAATTTGTCTTTTTGTTTTGTTTTAACTCCTTATGATCACCCATTAGTGAATGTTTTCAGATTAATTCCATGTGATTGTTGACCTTCCTAGCAGATGGTCCTGTTTTTGGATTTGCTTTTATCTCCATCCTGCTGTATTATAGGAATAAAGGCTTTTTACATAAAAAGACTTTTTAAACAGGATTTTGACATTATCTTTATAATTTTATTAAATCTTGTGCATATAGCATCTAGCTACCTTCAATGTTAGCATGCTTCCTGTTTCTGATGCAGACTGGAAGTCATATGTAAACGTGTTGGTGTGTCTCTAACGTTTTTATTTTGGTATGCTATCTGTTTCTGCCCATTGACAGAGTGGAACGTCACTGTTATATGTGAGTAGCATGTAGTTTAAGTCTCTGGTAATAATCTTACAGCATATCACACGTTGGGCACAAGAAACAGGATGCTATTGTTCCTGCGTGCAACAGACAGGATCTTTACTCCCACTGAGTTTATTAAAGTTGCAGCAAACAATAGCATTAATTCTTGATTATGCCTTTCCTGTTCTGCTTAGCATGATTTCACTGCTTATCTGCTAAAACCAAAGCAATACTTTCTTTGTTACAGAATGACTGGTCTGTACTTTAGAAGGCATTTCAACATACTTGCATCAAGTGAAAATTATTTTGTACTTGTTCCCTAAATAATTTTAATTTATATTTATCCTGTACGTCATCTCAAACTATTAGAGAAGATGTAGATGTGAATATCTTCTAAAACTGTCCTTTTGGATACGAGGCATAGCACTTGAGATTTTGAAGTTTCAAAATGTGACACTCTTCCTAAAACTCACTCGTGTGTCAAGGTTACTTGGATTGTTAATCAAAATCCGCTGCCATTTTTGAAACTGCATTAGTGTATGACAGAGCCATGATCCGTTTTATTGTTCCAGTAATTACTCTTGTTTGTTTGAAAAGTGCACAGTTAATTGACAAGAGCTTTCTTTTCCACCATAAGTCATAAACACCCTTTTTATTGAGAAAATTCTTAATCTTATGTTTATTCGAGAGTTCAGAATCTTGGTCTGTAATTATAAATAACTTGTCCATTTTCCATGTTTTCCAATAGCTGTTGTTTTGGAGGGGTATGATGGGGAAGAATATTGCAGGAATCACTGGTGCAGTATGTTAGGAAATTGCTGATTTTTCCTCTAACTCTTGCGCAACTTGCCCACTGTTAATCTTCTATTTGTCACAGTAGCTTCCTTTTGCAGAATGAGTACTGGACTACTTTATCTGCCAACCAAAAATGTAAATCTGGATGTGTTAAATGTGTAATAGGCTAAGATCATACAGCGAAGGATGTTTATTTTTTGTTTATCTAAATATTTAACTTGAAATTCTCCCTCTGCATTTCAAAAGTTGATTTAAGTTTCAGATCAGTAGTAACTAATCATGTTCGTGACCAGTATATGTGCAACTCTAAATCAAATCCTGTTATACAATAAACATTAAAATAAAAGGAAAAGTTGCTGTGCTCTGCTCGGTCTGTTTGCTTGATTGGAGACTAACTTGTATTGCATTTCTTTCCCTGTCCCAGATGTTTGTGGCTTAGTAAATAACTTCTCTGCATGATGCTGAGAATAAGGAATATGCACAGCTTATGCTTGGATATTAGCCATTTCACTTTGATTGTATTGGCTCTGGTGCAATAATAACTGTCCTGGGTATTTTTGTCCAATGAATAGAACGTCACAACCCCAATATCTGCACAAAGACTGGGCTTTGTTTTCATCACCATATTTTGACATGTATAAATTCACTGTTTGAATTTATTATTTTTAGATTTGTATATTAGGGTTTTTAAAATTTTAGTTTCAAGATTTTTCTAAGCTCTCTTTGGCTTCAACATTGGACGGCACCGTCAAACAGAACATTGGGAGTTAAGCCACCAAATGGAATTTGCATACAGTGGTATACTTCAAATAATTCTAGACATAGGAAATCACTAGTGGTCAAATAGTCAGAAGGTGAAGTTTTTTTTTGTTCATGATCTCTGATAATCAGGCTCAGGGCTTCAAATACAGAAAAAGGTCAGACTGGTTTCTCAATTTGCAGAGCTGCAAATGCATAGAAATGTAATGAGTGATGAAAAAATCAATCAGGCTGCTGGCAACAATTAGAACAAAATGAAAATCTCGATCTCTCACTACAACAGATGAATATGCAAATATACATCCATGAAGTATGCTGTGCCAATCTCAAATATAGACAAACATGAAAAGAATATCTCGAGTCACTGAAGGCATGTAACCCCTTTCGGCTGATGCCTAAATACTCGGGTCTGAAACAATCCTGATTTCAAGAGGCAGAAGCAGTGCTCTGTTTTGAGATCTAAACCATGTCGGCCATCTTAATATCATGTGACTGATCGTAGTTTGGCTACTTCCCCTTCGGCTTGCTATTTGTCTTGCAGGTCTTCAGTTGTTAAGGTCAGCAAGCTCTGCACGTGCACTGTGGAAACCTCTTGGTTTACACCCCACAATGCAATGCTGTGCATTAATCTCCCAACCATTTGAGAGTTTTGAATTCCCAAAAATATAATTTGGGCACTACAAGTGTGCTCCTCTTTAAGCAAACTTGTTTGTGGGTGTTTGCCTCAGTTTCTTTAAACTTGGTTCATGGCATTTGATGCAAGTTGAATCTATTGGATTGTTGCAAAATAAAATGGGTTCCATAGACTTCTACAGAAGTTGCTAATTAATAGTCATCAATATTGCTTCCGTCCCACCATGTAATTAATGGAATACAATAAGTCCATTGAAAACTATTGTTACTTCAAATTGCTCCTCTAAACTTTAACCTTTAACTTGATCATTAAATGAGTACCGGAGGTGATCTCTGTGCAGAGGTTTTTAAGATTTGTATTAAAGTCTAGATTTATTTTGAATGCTCAAATTCAAATACATGAAATCTGTAGGAAATGCTTCAGCAGTTTCAGATTTGACATAATTGGTGTTTAAAATCACTTTAACATCAGGATTCTGTTCATCTTTTGAAGTTATTCATCAGGTTCATTAAGAGTCCCCAAATTGGATAGTCATACAATGAGGCATGATTGAGACAGCTCATGTCACCTTGAACTGTACTGCATCTTGGTCAACTGCAGTTTAAAAATTGTAATGGAGAAGCCTATGAATTTTACTATCCCTCTTAGTTGACAAAAGTACAATTGCAATGCATTTAAATTTAAGAACCAAAAGCAGAGGCTTGCTTGTTTGTTTTTGTGATAACTTTTATGTCCCATGTGTCTACCTTCAGACCAACTGAATATGCTTAACTGGCATTTGTGTAGGGCACAACCTGGCAAGCTGATTGCATCAACCATACATTAAAATGTGAAACCTGAAGGATTTTACAAATTGGTGATGAGGCAAATGAAAGCCTGTAATACCTTCCTTGCATTGTGATGCAATAAATCATTTCCAGAGCTATAATCTAGTGTGCAAAAGATTGAGACAATTTTTAAGGTGGTAAAAACATCAAGGGGTATGGAGAGAAAGCGGGAATGGGCATTGATAGGGGATTGGCCATGAAGGGCGGAGCAGGCTCAGTGGGCTGAAAGGTCTCTTCCTTCCAGTTTCTATGTAACATTGTTGGACCTAAAGGACTGATCGTTTTGTATCCTAGTCTAAAACTGCATCTTCGCTGTTCCTTCATTTTTAACAGATTTTTGTGATATTCTATTATACATATTGGAAACTAATTACTGTAATCAATGCTTGAGTTTAACTTCCATTCTTTAGCAATGCTTTTGCAATACAATGATAACTTTTTAAAATATAGTTACCATTCTGTCTCTTTGGAAATGTGGGTAGAGTGAATTAATCTTGGATCACCCCTAAGTTATTCTAAAATATTAGCAAATTATAAAATACCTACCTCAAATTTTTGATACAAAGTTGGTTTACTTGCTTTTAAGTTGCCAATCGCATGAATATGAGCAGCAAGCTGTGTAGTCAGTTGAAGCTTATGGTTTTATCCAGCCACACTTATTTTGTGTTTTCTGAAATTAAACCAACCAGTATTTCCATAATGGAAGTTATTTTAATCTCTGGACATAGAACACCGCTTAGGAATCGCTACAGTGCGGAAAAGAACGGCCGGGAAATTGAGATTTTAAAATTGTTCCTGTTTTTAAATACTCTAGTAGTCTTTTAACTGTCCTTCACCTTTTTATGCAAGTATTAATCAAATGTTTTTGCTAAAGTTTTTATTTTACTTTATAGTATGTGTGGACCTACGTTCATGAGGCTGCCTTTAAAAGCACCTTTTGCAATTGAGTGACAAACCAAACAGTCTTGTATATAGTTCCACTGTTTGAGGGGGTAGAGGTGATTCCATGAATGGACATCGACAATTGAGAGTACTTGATTTATGTTGTGTATTTCAGTCATTTAATTATAGGAATACACTTGTTCTCCTCCAGTGAGTACTGGAGATGGTTGTAGCTTGTGTTCCCTTGTGAATGCATCATTGATGTGGGAAAATAAAATTTTTGTTCTTAAAATCTATGGGACAATTTCAGCACTGTCCATTAAATCCTTCAAATAAACTAATTCAGCAGTTAATAAGCCAACATATTACAAGCTTTAATCAAGTATTCTAGAATCAAATTAGCAATGATAGCAATAAATCCCCTCATGGTTTAAAAGGTAGATTCTTGCTAAGACTTTTATGAAAATGTGGAAACTTAATATTTTTTTGGAAGTTATCCTCCACTTCTTTAAAACCACTATCAATTTTTGCATTACATGCAAGACTGGTCACTTTTTTTGTAACCAAAGTAATAATCTGGTTAATACTATACTTTATCCACCGTTCCAAAAAGTACTGCAGTATCCTCCTTTGCCCTTGCAGTTTGGATATAGTCTTGACCAGGCTAGATCAGTCTGATGAATAAGTTAGATAGCATCAAAATAGATGCTATGCAAACCCTGCACTGTTAACTACCTTTTAAAAAGATATGATTCCAACAATCTACGTTCTGTGAAGTCACGAGTTAAATTTATCTGACCAGTGCAAGACCAGCTGAAGGTAATCGTATTTTGGCTTGCAGTAATTGTACAACTAGTGAAAAGTGGAATATATAAAGTGTTCTCTTAAACTATCATGTCTTCTCTTGGCGTTAAAACCTGAGTGGAACTTGGATGTTGACAAACAGACTGAACTTATTTTTTTTCCACTGGCCAGACATCAGTGGGTCTGACAAGCAAACTCGTGCTTCATGTTTCTATCACATGCCAGCAATCTCCAATTCATTCCTGTAGTAGAATGTCATTTGTTCAAAAAAGAATAGCCCTGCAAGCTTTATACACCACTTGAATGCCAATTTGGACTCCTCCACTAACTGAATTAGTGATGGGTGATAATTTGGGGCCTCCATGTTGGTATGGTTTTGTCATGTTTATATCATTTCTCTAATGGCTTCTCTTGTCTGTCTTAGGGAGAACTGGAACGGCAGCTTCTGCAAGCAAACCCTATATTAGAATCATTTGGCAATGCCAAAACTGTGAAAAATGATAACTCTTCACGTTTTGTAAGTAAATGATACTGAATTATTGTCATCTTCAAAATTTCATCTTGCAGCTGTCCCTAATATTTTTATCTTCTACATGCATTTTGTTGTTTCAATTCCTACTCTAATCAACTTGGTTGTGCACTGCTCCTAATATCCAAACCCATCACTTAAATGTGAAGATAACCCATGAAATATTCTACTGTTTAACACAGCACAAGTTAACTGATTTGTTCAACAAGAATGCTTAGCCAATGTGGATTGGCTTAGCAGCACATACTAAATACTATAACCATTCAAGTAGTTATAGATTTCCAAGATGGCCAAACGGTTTAAAGTTTGTTTTTTAAAAATAGGCAAATCATATAAATTAATAATTTTAAGCAAGTGTAGGGAAAAACCTAAATCTCATGGCTACTCGTAGTATGTAAGAACTTAAGAACAGAACTAAGCCATTCAACCCACGAGCCTATTCTGCCATTCAGTGATATCTGTGGCCTAATTCCATGTCCCCTAATACCCCTGCTTAACAAAAAATTATTTATTTCTGAATTAACAACCGATCCAGTAGCCATTTCCATTTTGTGAAGGAAGTTTCAAACATCTACTATGCTTGTGTGCAGAAGAACTTCCCAATATCTCTGGAACAGCCTGGCCTAGTGTTTAATTATGCCCACTAGTTCTGGAACCCCCAGCCAGTGGAAATAGTTTATCGTTATCTAACCTGGTCTTTTCTTGAAGACTTTGATCCGATCACTCCATAACCTTCTAAACCTGGACATATCCCTGGATGCTATGGGGCAATTTAGTTCACCTATCCTGCACATCTTTGGACTATGGGGGGAAACCGGAACACCTGGAGGAAATCCATGCAGGCATGGGGAGAACATACGAACTCCACACAGTCACCCAAGGCTGGAATTGAACCTGGGTCCCTGATGCTGTGAGGCAGCAGTGCTAACCACTGTGCCTCTGTGCTACTCTGGTCATTTCCCAGCCAGTAATTTGTATCAGTTCTGTTGGCTTCTATGTGGCATGTTATCACGTGCCTTTTGGAAATCAATATAAACAATATCTGTAGACATTCCCTTGTCCCCCACCTTTTAGTCATACTTCAAAAAACAAATTGTTTTTTGGTTTGTCAGGCATGTCGTGAATCTACCTGTTGAGTCATGCTGGCTCTCCCTGATTTAATTGAAAATATTCAGTTACCCAGTCTTTGATTATAGACTCCAACAATGTTCCCATCACAAATGTTAGGCAAAGTAGTCTGTAAATCCCTGGTTTTCCTTTTTCACTGCCTTTTTAAAAAGTGGAGTGCAGCGTGCAATTTTTCAACCGAGATTACTATTGCATCTTGGGAGCTCTGAAAGGTTATAGATAGGGTAACTACAATGTGCTCCCCTACTTTCTTTCAACAACCTCTGGAAACCATCAGTTCCTGGGGATTTGTCACTCTTCAATTCCATTAACTTCCTCATTGCTCATTCAGTTATAAATCTGTGATCTATTACTACTGCATCTTGCCTCTTTTTAATGAGGGAAAACTGAAATTTGTATTTACATGGTCATTCTTGACACATCACCTGCTGATATAACTGCCATCTCTGCCTTGTCCTATTGGGTATTAAGATATTGTAAAATTGCTACTTGCATTTGATGCAATACTGCTACAGCCTTGCCACCAGTTCCAGTGCTGTCATTTGACACGTACAAGTTTCTTCTGTCTATATGAAGTTCTGGTGTGGAAAATGGGCAAAATCTTTGATTTGCATCATTCATTCTACGTGAAGCCTACTTAGGAAATTATATATTCTTTCACTGGTATTTTCTTTATTTCCAATTTTTTTTCTGGGTATAAATTGTCATTTGTGTATTTGGGGATACTAATTTAAATTTATTACTTTTTAAGAATCCCAGTTTGCACTTTTGGCCTATGCTGCTGTGATATTAGCTGGAGGTCTGTACCTTTTTTTTTAGGAAGTAAAGATTTATGCTTGGGTATTGCAGAAGGAAGGCCAATGAGCAAATTAAGTGGCTAATCTTGAATTTCCGTTACCTGGTAAACTCCAGTCTGCCCTAACATTCCAGAATGGGTCAGACTTGACTTAACTGCTTGGTTGCATTAACTTGACTAAAAGCTATTTTCCTGGCCAAAGTGGCTTGTGAAAAGGTAAATTTTTTTGTCCCTTTTTGTTGGATTATTTTTCAGAACATAGAAAGGAGGGTGTAAACTGTTTGTGTTGTGAATAAAACATAGGAATAACTGGAAGTAGAATTGTCCATGTCTTTGCTCATCTGCTGAAACCCTTCTGACTTTGTTACTGCCAGACATAATGATTCTAGAGCACATTTGGCTGGTCTTCAATATTCTACCCTCCTGGCCATGCAAAATTCTACCTCCCAAGTCTTAACTCTCTCCAAATCCAGTTCCCCCTCACCTTGTGCTTGCTCACCTACATTGGCTCTTGGTCAAGCAATTTCTTGACTTTAAGTTTTCAGCATTGTTTGCAAACCCCTCCATGACCTTGGTGTGCCTATCTCTAATCACCTCCACCTCCAATCCCACCACCCTCAGATATCTGTGCTTCTCAAATACTGGCTTCTTGTCCATTCCTAATTTAAAATTATTACTTCACTAATAGTAGCCATGCCTTCAGTTGCATAGGCCCTGACCTCTGGAATTCCCCTACTACATATCAACTTTCTTTTTATTTCTTTTGACTTGTTTTTCCTTTTTTTTTAAACATTTCTTAAAGGCTCCCACTTTAAACAAGTATTTCTTCATCTCCTGCACTTCAACCCTTCTACCCTCCTACAACATTGATACCTCACGTACCGTGCCAGCCGCATCCACATCCAGAGTGTCATTAGCCACCATTTCTGCCATCTCCCAGTCGGATACCACCACCAGACACATTCCCCTCCCCTCACCTCCCTGTCAGACTTGCACAAGGACCATTCCCTCCAGGACATCCAGATCCACTGCTCCTTCACTTCCTCAACCCAACCCCCACCACCACCAACAGCCCCATGTCGTCTTCCCTGGCACGGCAGAAAATGTAGCACCTGCCTATTTGCTTCCTCTCTCCGGAGTGCCCAAGGACCCAAAGCATTTCACTCCATCTAGTCTACTGCATTCACTGCTTATAATGTAACCCTTTCTACACTGGGGAAATAAAGCATAGACTGTGTGTCCACTTTGCAGAACACCTATGTTCTGCCTGCAAAAGATCCTGAGCTTCCATTGCCTGCTACCTCAACATACCACACTGTTCCCTGGGCAGCATCTCTGTCTTGGGCTTGCTCCAGCAAAGCTCAATGCAAGCTGGAAGAACAGCAACTCAATTTCTGCTTGGGAACTCTTCAGCATTCTGGACTCTCAGACTTCAACAATTTTAGGGCTTGAGGCAACTTCTCCCATGTCCTTACCCCAACCCCCACACACCAGGCCTTATCACATGGTCTGCTATTACACAAAGCCCATTGTTAGCCATTAATTGTCCCCGTTAATAGATATTCATTCTCCCAAGTGGATTGTTATCCACTGTTTTGACTGTCCAACTGTTCTTCTGTTTTGGGTTCTATCTCTGCCTATCACTTACTCCTTACCCCCTCGCCAACGTTATCTTCATAACCAACTATTTCCCAGCTACCATCAGTTCTGAAGAAGGGTCACCGGACTTGAAACATTAACTCTGATTTCTCTGCACAGATGCTGCCAGACATGCTGAGCCTTTCCAGCAATTTCAATTTTTGTTTCTTCTTCCAACCTATTATTTTTGGTTCAGTATCATCCCTTGATTTATATTGCTGCTGTGAAAACCCATCACACTAAATCTTCAAAACTGACCTTCAGGTCATTTTCTGTTTAAAGCTCTTCTTAATCAGGGCTACCATGTCAGCCAGTCATGTTGCTTTAGCTAGCTATACCCATAAAATGTTGGCAGAATACTGTTATCAGTTTGCTGAAGCAGAAGTGCCATTAACCAGGGAAATTAATCTTTTTCATTATCTGAAAGATGTTGTAACAGCAGACCAATAACGTAGATAACAAGGTGTAGAGCTGGATGAACACAGCAGGCCAAGCAGCATCAGAGGAGCAGGAAGGCTGATGTTTTGGGCCTAGACCCTTGCTGCTTGGCCTGCTGTGTGCATCCAGCTCTACACCTTGTTATCTCAGATTCTCCAGCATCTGCAGTTCCTACTATCTCCCAGACCAATAACAGTTTTATATATCTCCTGATGAGTTGAGCACGTTGGGAGTCTTGGGACTTGGGTCTTGAGTCTTGCTCCTTTCCCTGTTGATTGCTTTTGGAGTGACACTTGACAAAGTGGAGAAATTTAATGAGGTTTTTAAAACTTGAATGTCACCTCTGCGATCTGGTATTCATGCCAGAGAATGAAAAGCTGAATTTTTCAAAAAAATCTTGATTGAGGTATAATTTTATATCCTTTTTTTGCTTTGCAAATTTTAATGCTTTTAAATGATGTTGTGAATGTATTACACGGCTTTTTTGAGAAGGCTTGACCTTTTTAGTGGTGAGTCCTCTGCAAAGGATGAAGTGTCCAGACACACAATGTCGACTTTCCTGCTCCTCTGCTGCCTGACCTGCTGTGCTTCTCCAGCTCTACACTGTATCGACCCTGACCTTTTTAATGCCACTTTTACTTTATTTAAATGTATTTATTTGTGTAACATGGCTGTCACTGGCTGGGTCCAGCATTCATTACCTATCCTGAGTTACCCTTGAATCAAGTAGCTTGCTGGACCATTGCAGATAATAAGAATCCATGTCATTGCTAAGAGTCTGGAGTTGCATGTAGACCAGACCAAGTAAGGATGGCAGATTTCCTTCTTGAAAGGACAATAGTGAACAGTTTGGATTTATTTATCAATAGACTTCTTATTTTGTTTTTCTAATTGTGCAATGTGAATTCAATCGGATGTAGTGGGATTCAAATCTGTGTTCCAGAACATTGTACCTGGATCTCTTATTCCTAGTCCAGTCAGTGTCATTACTCCACCACTTCCCTGCTGAAATGTTTGAAATATTGAGATCATTAATGGTCATTTATGCTATTGAAATGCTAATTGTTTGTTTAAGCTATTCGCTATTATAGTCAATAATTAAAATTCTACAAATCAAACTGATCATCAACAATCTATGTATTAGAATATGCACGGTACCAGCTTATCAGGTTTTTATTAATTAGGTAAGGTATGTGAATATCCTGACATAACCTTTTTGAAGAATGAAGGAACAAATGCAAATCTGCCTTTGATCATCTAAGGTACAGCTGAGAAACTTCACCAATCTAAACTTGGACTGAAATTCCAGAATTTTCAGAAGAAGAAACACTCTTCAACATTGATGAATGAGAGGTCAAGATTGCCTTATCACCATGCATAATTGGCATTGGGCCTTTGCAGTTTTGTGGTTAGAGAGGTATTATTCCTGAGGGCATCACAGGTTTGCCTGTCTGCCTCTTGCATGTCTCATTAATAATATGCCAACTAACATACTTGGGCTAGGAGTATCAAAATAGTTCTGTAAAAGGTTTTGGATAATATCCTACTGCTTACGATGCCAGTTAAGTCCCTTGTGGTTTTAGAGCTTTGCAATCCCCAGATAGGCATGGTGATGGTTTTCCAAGGCAAACTGTTTTACAAAACATTCTGCAGGATGCACTGTTTAACCCCCTTGCAGGTAGCAATTTTTCTTTGGTAGTCTTCGTATTTGCATACTTTCTCACTACTGCCCTTGTGTAGTCTCCAGCTGAGAATCTCCTGAGCCAAATGAAGGGACTACAACTTTTGCTTCAGTTGAATGGTTAGACTGCACTCCCTGTCAGGCTAACATATCTACTGCAGAGACCCCACTTTGACTTGTTGCCATGTGTAATCCTAACTTCTAGATGAATCTTCTTCAGGGGGAAGAATTGCATGATATTGTTTGGAAAGTTTATGGTAATCTGGATTCAGGGGACAAACTTTTAACATGTATTACTATGCCATATTTGGGGTTTTGGATTTTGTTTATTGCTTAAATATTTGAGGCCAGGATGATGGTTCCAAAATAATTGAAGCAATAGTTTTTGGAAATGTGAAATGTTAAAAGAAAGTTTGTAGCCAACTTTTTTCCAGTCCTGGGTTTGAGGTAGTACATCTGTAACTTATTTAATGTTTTCAAACTGCTGTGGTCTGATCCCCAAGGTATTTTTATTCTGAAACTTGATAGACATTGTAGAAGCTTAAAAAACTGGAAATGTCTACTGCACCAGCTATCGTCATACCAATTAAACATTTGAACATTGTGAGGAGTTTTAGTGACCTGTTACATAGAATTTCAAGAAGCAAATGATTTCAGGGAAAAAGTGGAATGATTAGCTGAAGCAATTTCTTAATGGGTGTACATTTTAAGTACTGAATTGAAACATTTCAACATTAAACAGCAGTGCTCTACTTTAGCTTGTGAATGAAACTAAAGTATTTAAATGTTGATGGAATGAACACTGACAGGCGGAAAGCAAATTGTTGCACAGCAGTCAGTTTTTTTCTCTTTACCTCTTTCTCTAATCTGTCTGATTCCATGGCACTGCCATTCCTCCACTTTCATTTGAGTTCTTCCAAATTGTTTCTTTCTATGTGAATCATCTTCTGTTCCTCCCCTGACTTAAGAATCAATTTCTCAGCAATTTGTGTCCTCGCTGAACTTTTGTTGTAATTTACGTGGATGATGCGTAGAATGCAACATGTTCTCAAATGAACCTGTTTAGTGATAAGAGTTTAGGCTGATCAGACTTTCAAAGTCAAACTGGGACATGTTGACCAGGTCCTGAGAAATAGTCCCATCTTGATAAGATGAGAGTCTCTGAAATTATGCTGCCTTCAATGTAGCATAAAGTTGTTTCTTCCAGAACCCTGGTTGAACACATTTTTTAAAAAAAACCTGGAATTGCACCAGCTGTAAATGTTCAGCCTCAGCCATCAGCAAGCTTGTAGTTGTTGAAAAGTGCGATCAGCAGTTTGTGGGTGGCACAGACAATCTTGCGAGAACTCCTGAGTTTTCTGGTATGTTCAGTAAAGCATACTACTTTAGCCAGTATGGCTGGGAGTGTATCTCCGGACTTGGCTATCAAGCAACAAAGGTCGCCTCGACAGTCCTACTGTATCTTCGATTACGTTCCGGTTGCATTTGTGTTGCTGCCACCTAGTTTCCATTGGCATTGGTTAAAATTTGCCTATAAAGAAAACCAAAAACCAGGCTGGTTGAATTACTTTGTGGAAAGTGTTGGGCTTCTGGGGCATCTACTAACAATTGGATTGAATTGGCAAAACTGCATAAATGCATGCCCTAATAGAGCTACCTAAAATGTACAAATCTGAACCATTGTCTTCACAAACCAATAAAATTGGCAAGAAAATATTAAAATTTGAAATAAATAGTCAGCCCTTTGTATGCACAACAGTTTTCCTTCTGAGAACTGTTGTGAATGATGAAATTCTTGAGTGTGGAGTCTGTTTAAAACTGAAGCTTTTAAAAAAGCAAGCTAAAAATCATGCATATGAGAGTTTGCCTGTGGATGTTGCATTTTGTTGCTAATTTTTGGTGAGGATGGGTGAATTTGAGTTATGAACGTGCGGATATAGGATTTGCTGTACCTGTCCTAAACCAGAATGGAAAGCCTTCCAATCAATAACAAAGCCAGTGCATGCTCACTGGAGTTTCAAGGTGACGTTATTTATTCTCTTTCTAACCTATTAGAAGAAGAAAAATGCTTCCTGACAGTCGTCATTGTAGAAAAAAATGAATTTTCACTCTTCCCGTTTTGTTTATTTCATGACCCACTTTTATTCACTCTAAGGTCATGGGCGTTGCTCATTGGGCCAGTATTTATTGCTGGGCTAGTTGCCTTTTAGAAGGTGATGGTGAGTTAACTTCTTGAACTACTGCAGCCCACGTACTGTACATTGATTCTCAATGCCCTTAAGGAGGGAATTCTGGAATTTCTATTTCGGTTTGTGATCGGTTAACTCTAAACACTTAGCTTCTTAATTAACCATGAGCAGCTTCTGTAATATGTAAAATACGAAAATACACTTTCAAGGTAACCACATGAGTTGACCACCTGCAACGTATGGCAAATTTAAGTTAGTTATCTATGGAGTAAGACACAGCCTGTGAAGAATCATTTTGCCATCTGTGGAATGGGACAAAAATGTTTTTGAATCCTCTCAAACAACTTTGTGAAGGAATGTTTTTCCAGTGAGTAAACTCTATTTTTAGTGGAATTATTTATTACAAGCAATTAAAGTAAAAATGTGCACTTAATCAAAACTTACTGGAACTGATTTTATGAAATGATCAAAAGGTCTTTGTGCCAAGTTGAAGTTCTTTTCAGTCTTTATTTTTGCTCTTTGCACAGATTCTCTTTTGGCACTACCTGGAGCTTGTTTGTCATCTCTCTAGGACTGTACTTTTTGTTTTTGTTTTTTGTTTTATCATGCCTCATTCTTAGCGATCTATTCCCTCTTTTTTTATTATCCAGTGTCAACCCCCTCCTTCCCCTGACCCCATTTCTCCCTTAAACTGAGTTTTCTGGTATGTTCAGTAAAGCATACTACTTTGGCCAGTGTCAGCTGGGATCTGTGCAGATTGATCTTGATTTTGTTTTTGAATAAAAACAATCCATTTACAGTGCAGAAATATGATTGTAATCATCCAAAGATTTAAAGTTGGTAACAGATTCATATCCCTGCTGATACAGGGCTGGCAGTGTTTTATAGAAGCTTTTTTCGAAAACTTTAAGGTTTACACAAGGAATTTGAGCTTAAAGCTCAAATGTGGCCTTTTATAAGGAAAATAAACCACAGGGCCAAGTCAGTGAGTTTTGGCAACTCTTTGATTTAGAAAGGAGAAATCATCATGTCTGTTACTTCATTTTTGGTGCAGAATGAAATTGAGCTGTGAAGGGTTAAGCTTAAAGTTCCCTATAAGCATTGGAAAACAGCTTGAAATACAGCCTAATCAATTTAGGCTGGTTTCTGCTTATTTCTGTCTTCATCTGCTGTATTCCGATTTCCCCCAATACTATATTTAGACTGTGTGGTTAAATCAGTCTAAATATTCTCTTGCTGATTTTGACTTCCAGTTGTAGATTTGCCTGTCATTTACTGATAATTGATGCTCTCAGAAGTAAAATTGTCTGAACGGTTCCAGACAGGTCTTGTTCCTTAACTTCGCAGGTTCTTGGATGTAAGTAATTTAAACATCTGGCAGCCTCTCTCTCAATTTAGGATTATTTGGAATTGTTATACATTGCAACATTTTTTAAGGACTGCATATGATTTACAGCTTTATACAAATTAAGCGCACAATCTTTTACAGAAGTGCAAGCCTGGACTTGTGTTTAACTTTTTTTTTTTCCTTTTGTTGTAGGGCAAGTTTATCCGTATCAACTTTGACGTGACTGGTTACATTGTGGGAGCCAACATTGAGACCTGTATCCTGATAATTGGTTGTCTTTGAAAGGGAGATGCTAGCGTACAGTCGGTCACTTGCTGACGTAGAATACTTTTAGTAATACAAGGCTTTTTGTTTGTTTTTAGTGGATTTTTGGCTAATGCTCTAAACTGTTTTGGAGATGGAAAATTCTTTACCAGTTCATGATGGATTTGAAGGTGAATGGAAATAATGTAGAAGGATGGAGCTGACATTTGAAGGTCAGCCATGTTCATGTTGATCGTAAAACAGATTCGGAGGCCAAATGATGAACCTTTCTGAATTCTTCGACTCTTTTGCACAAACTAGTTATTAATCCAATATTTTCAGTGAGCCCAGTTTGATTTGGAAACCAAGAAAATAAATTCAATTGAAGGAAATTCTTGTCACAAGTTGAGAACCTTCAGTAACAAGTTAACAAAATCTTACTGAACTCAACACCATCCTAAAAGTTTGGTTTTGCAACTGTTCTGCTTCAGTCAATAAATACTCAAGTTTTCTCTCTCAATCAGCACCATTTAAGGTAACATTTTGTAAATGGCAGCCATCTGTCAATTGTTACAAAAACCTCTGCATTTTGACAATCTTGGAATTCACTAACTAATGAAATGTTTAAAATGAATCCTTGACTTTGACCAGATCTCCTGGAAAAGTCGCGAGCAATCCGCCAGGCCAAGGAAGAAAGAACATTCCATATTTTCTATCAGCTGCTTTGTGGCGCAGGAGAACATCTCAAATGTAAATAATTTCTGGAATGAATCATGTTGAGAGAAATATTCTTCTGCTTCCCCCTCCCCTTTGTACAGCTAGTCAGATATAAGGATTTAGATGGTGAATTCACCATGCTCCATTGTATTCAAAGTTCAGGCATGGTTTAAAAAATTGCAGAGCAGCATTGCTTTCCAAACTTCAGTGGAAATGAGACATCTGGAATTGATTTATGACTTAAGTTAAGGCTTTAGTGTCTGAAGTTATTACAAAATAGTCAAGTTGGAATTTTTTCAACTTATCATAAAATTAAAGTTGATGTTATCTACAGTTGGTTTGCACATAATTTTCCCAAATAATGTGGCAAGCATCAACACTGCTTAATTTTTAAATTGCATATATTTTGGCATTCAGACAGGAACTGGAACAGTTTAGTGTGACCCATTGTACAAATGCCTTAGCAAGTTCACATTTTTGCTAGGGTTTTGTTTCCCCTCTTATTTCTTCAGTCATATTCTATTGGTATTAACAGTTTTATGGCAGAATTTACTTGTTGTATTTTGCTTGATTTTGGTACAGTTTGCCTCCTAACTGCTTATTGTTTTGGAAGCATGACCACTGTTGCATTAAACCATAACAGGCCAGAAAAGAGTTGTTTCCGATCCACTACTAGATAAAAGGAACAGTAACCACATTTCCCCCTCCATTGCGATCCAGTGACCTTTGCTATAAAGAGTTTGTGAATGGTTTTTTGATAAGTTCTGACTTCTTTATAGTCCAACATGTTGATGTTCACTTGTGTTTGAAGCATCTTGGCTTGGCTATTGTAATACTGTCTGACTGCTTTCACAAAAGCAAACACGTACAACCGGATTTAAAAGTGTCTCCATTTAGGAAATATGTAGGAAAAAGAGATTGGGGAGAGAAGGGAGACTTTGCATATGAAACAATGTACTGGTTTGAGGCTGCCTTTTAATTCTCAGGTTTAAATCTGATTCCTGTAATTCATAACTTTTTGGATCTTTGCTTTTGATACTTCTGATCCTCCCTCCTTGATGTACTGACGACCTTTCCTTGTTTAGTTTTTAGCAAGATCTGAAGTCTTGCTTTGTACAGTATAACTTTATTTCCTGTGAACACTGATTTCAGATATGAAACCCAATAATGGAACTTCTTACTTTTTTTTTTAAATACACAGCTGATTTGTTGCTTGAAGGATTTAATAGTTACCGTTTCCTATCCAATGGTTATGTCCCTATCCCTGGGCAGCAGGAAAAAGACAACTTCCAAGAAACCATGGAGGCAATGCACATCATGGGTTTTTCACATGAGGAAATTTTGTGTAAGTTGCTATCTCTGCCATGTTATTTAGTCAATATACAAAAATGCATAAGAATGAGATTCTATGCTCTCGACGGGTGAGAAAATAAAGCCTTGTTATTTCTTGGACTTCATTTCAAACAGAGAATGAGGAAGTCCATAATATGGGGCAATATTGTGCAGTGGATGGTTCACAAACACAGAAACCGCTTTGATAAAACCTGCAAAAAAATCAGATGACTAGTGGCCCTGATTTTACAATAAGCATGACTGCAAAAATGTAGTATTTGCTATTTCAGAAAACAACATACGCACAGTTAAGGGGGGAAATCCAGAATTTACTGTCAATGGGTCAAAATTTAATTTAGGCGAGGTGGTTGTAAAGATGCGGGGGGGGATGTTTTGGGAGGACATGGAACATCCTATTCTAAGGTTGCCTTTAGTTGTCAAATTTAAATGTGTTATGTATAGCTTATTCGTCTCGATGTTTCTAATTCCTCCTTCCTTTTTAGGTGCCAATGAACTTCCCTTGTCTAGACCATTAAGGCGCTCCGAGTATGAGCGTGGGTGTGGGGTCAATGGCCTAGTAGTGGTATTGCTGGACTGTTAATCCAGAGACCCTGATTTTCTGGTGACCCATGGCAGATGGTGGAATTTCAACTGAAAAAAAACATCTGGAGTCAAGAGTCTAATGATGACCATGAATCCATTGTTGATTGTCAGAAAAATGCACTTGGTTCACTCATGCCCTGTCCTTTTTTAGGGAAGGAAACTGCCATCCTTACCTGGTCTGGCCTACATGTAACTCCAGACCCACAGCAATGTGGTTGACTGCTAACTGCCTTTTGGGCAATTGGATTTGGGCCATAAATGCTGGTCCAGCCAGCAAGGCCTTCATTTTGTTTTGGTTTTTTTAATATATAAAGACTGGAAATCACTGAACTGATGAGAATTAGCATTTTTATGCAATTGGTTTCACTTTAAAAAGAAAATCCCTTTGGAAAAGGTTGAACACTGCTGAATGAGGCATAACAGGGTTTTTAAAGGTGTGCTAAGTTCATATGGTAATGCTTAAGGAACATCTGAACCTCAAAGTAATCTTACGCTCGTGGCATTTCCAATTTCTCTTACTGTTCCCCATACTTAATTTTTTCCAAGTTTCATGTTTATACTTCTATTTTTAATCCCACATTTTTAGTCCAATTCTTTGCTCTCTGTAAAATTATTTTTTAAAAATAGTATTTTACCTCATAGCTTGCTGCTTGTGGGAATTCTTCAAACTGGTTGCTTACCCAACTTGATTACATTAATGTAGCTGACACCTGGAGATGCCCTTAACCTAGCACCACTTTTCAATTAACGGCAGGAGAGGGGAAATCAGCATCAAAGATCATTAATATGTTTGTGGGCTGCTTTCTGTGAGTTCACCATTGCTGATATTAGCAGTGCTTTTTTCACTAAAATCACCAAATGTGTGCTCAGAAATAAATAAATAAAGTGACACTTCACTAGAGATTTTCTGTTTTAATGGGTGTACTCTTATTTTGTTTAGATTTTCTTTTTGCATTTTTCTTTTTGTCCAGTTTTGTTGCATAGATTCACAATGCCATTGTGAAAAATGCAATTCAATTTTTAGCACAATGATGTGAACATTGAAATTTATTTCCTGTGAAGAAACATTTTAATTAAATGGGCACATCAGACTGTGTGTACTTCATGCTCATATAGGCACTAAGCTAATTTTTTGGAAGTAAAAGTTTCTAAATCCATGTTAACTTCTATCCCCTATTGTGACGATTTTTGGGAATATGTTGGTAGTCCGTCTCATGTTCTTTTTATCAATGGGGAAAGATACATTTCCTCATTGCTTCTCAAAACCCATTTAATTCAATAAATATGTAAATCTCTTACAGGTGGTCATAACATCACCTAGGCACATTTGCCACTGCATTCACTCAATTTTAAAATCGACCTTGCATATATTCAGTTCTAGGAAAATGCAAATTTTTTTCCACTAGCCTAGTTTATGTTCTGTAAAAATCATCCAGTGTCACATTGAAAGTGAATTGGAAATAGAATTCTGTCTTAAAGCTAAGACTTAAAATGGCTTCATCACCTTTCAAAATAAAACAAGCAGTTCTTTCACTTTTTGAATTAGACAAAAATCATTCAAAAATTAACTTGTCATTATATTCATCCAGAAAATATGATCACATTTCAGTCTACAGTTCTAATTTCTGTTTCTGTAGTTGTGTTCTGTAAGCTACAAATGATGAAATGTTGTCATGGCTGTAGTAATTTACAGAATGGTGAACTGTGTAAGGAATTGCAGTTGAGAAAGTTCAAGTTGATTTAATCTCTTCAATACAATTTTGAGTGGAAATTGAGCTAAGGTTTACTGACTACCACAGGATCCAAATTACTACAGAGCGAACGAATCGGTCTCAAAGATATCAGATATTAGCAATTGTGAACTTTTGTTTATTAAACAGTTGATTCCATTATTAAGCATTGAATTAAAGACATTTGGGTTAGATTAAGCCGTAGTTTCAGCACATTACAATACCTCTTGACTGTAGCCAAGCCTTAATCTTGTAATTGATAAACAGTATTAATTTCCATTTCAGAAAGTTACTTTCGAAGTCTTTTGTTACATTACGAAAAGTGCCAGCAGTTTACAGTGCTATTCCTGCATTGTATACAAATAACTTCTGGGACCAGTCATGATAAATTTGGCTAGATTTAGTTCCCCCAGTACATTCAGTCTCCAAGGATACCAGAATGATGTTTTGCTTCCATGGTCTTTATGATTAAAGCTCTTTAGAACTCGGGAATGTGGTGAATTGGATCCAGAATTGCTCACTGGCTTTTGCAAATGTTTTTGCAAAAGGAGACCAATTTCCAGTGGTGGCCCACAGGGTTCAGTGTTGCATCTCCTGCTGTTTATGGTATGTACTAATGATTTAGACTTAATGTGGGAGGCATGATTTGGAAGTTCAGACACTACAAATTGGCAAGACAGTTACTAGTGAGGGGGGTGGCTGTTGCAGCTGGATGATATCAATGGTTTGCTTGAGAGGATGGGAAAATAGCAAATGGCATTCAATCCAGAGAAGTTAAAGGTTATGCATTTGGGAGAGCAAACCAAGCAAGGGGAAAATTTGATAAACTGGAGTGAGGCAGAAGGAGCGAAGTTGTGGAGCAGGTAGATCAAGAGGTAAAGGAGACATATATGGAATGTTTTCCTTCACTTGAGCAAGGAATAACAGAACAGGGTGGTAAGTGTGGAGCTGGAAGAGCACAGCAGGCCAGGCAACATCAGAGGAGCAGGAAAGTTGACGTTTTGGGACCGGACCCCCCTTCAGAAATGGGGAGGGGGAAGGGAGCTGGGAAATGGAGAGAGGATGGGTGGGGTTGGGGAAAGGGAAGTGGGGTGGTTATAGGTTGGATGCAGGTAGGAGTGTAGTAGGGATTGGTCGGTAGAAAGGTTAGGGTGGATAGGTGGGGAAGATGATGGACAGGTAATGTCAGGCCAAGGAGGCAGGGATGAGGGGGAAGGTTGGACATGGGATGAGGCCAGGGCGGTGGAGATTTTGAAACTGGTGAATTCCATGTTTAGGCCCTTTGGGCTGTAGGCTCCTGAGGTGGAATAGGAGGTGTTGCTCCTCCAGTTTGCGTGCGGTGTCATTGTGGCACTGGAGGAGGCCTAGGATGGACATGTTATCCAGGGAGTTAAAATACTGGATCAGACACTAAATAGGCTGCAGCTAGAATTTTGTCTAAAATTTTGTTCATCATATTACAGGGATGGCATAATTGCTTTGAGCATAGAGGAGATTTGCAGGAATGTTGCCAGGGTTTGAAAATTGCAGATTTGAGGAATTATTGGATATGCTATGTTGTTTCCTGTGAATCAGAGGAGGTTATGGAATGACCTGATTGAGGTGTACAAAAGAATGAGGAGCTTGGATAGTGATGCAACCAGTTTATTTTCCCCCACCTTTCCCATAGTGGTGAAGTCATTTAGAAGGAACACAGATTTAAGACGATTGGTAGAATTGGAGAGAATGTGAAGAAAAAGCTCCCCCACCCCAGTTTGGTGCTTGAGGTGGAAGCCCTTAACTTTTTTAATAGAAAAAAGAATTCCGATCAGCACCTGAAGTTCTGTAACCTGTAAGGCTGTGAGCCAATTACTGGAAAGTGGATTAGAATGGGCAGTAAGTTTATTCGGCTGAACAGGTGCACTGTGCACATGCTGTAACCTTTCTATGGCTCTTTCCATTCTTCTGTCTCATGCTCATGTACCAGTGTTACATTACTTTTGAATTGCATGCGTTTCTGTATGAGTTCTTAGCATACTCAACTTTCAGTTCTATATCTGCTGCTTCTGCTATATTGTACTTGACAATATATCAAGTTATCAAGGAGATTTAGAAAAGGCTATAAATTTCCAAATTTCCAGTGGTATTGATTGTTAAAGGTGCATTCATGAAGGTGGTTTAGCATCAATGTAATTGTGTAAATGTAACCTGCCTTGATTTCCATGTGAGGAGCAGGTGCTATTGCTCCACTTCTTTCTGAGAAAACTTTGCCCTTATGCTGGAGAATGCAAATCAAGTATAATTTGTGTTTGTATTGTTTTGCTTAATGTGTAAATTGAAGTGGGTTTGCATTGTTAGCTGCAGCAATATCACGACTCATTTAAAGTGGGCACAATTGGCTTGAAGAGCTGTACCCAAGAAAATGATGGGAATGATTTTCAGACCAGACCACTCTGAAGCCTGGTGAATATCATTATATCCCATCTTTTTACTACAAGGTCTAAATTTGTTTTGTATCATGATAGTTTGGACGAGAGAGAAGTTCTTTCTGGTTAACTGTTTTAATTTGTATTTCCTTCCAGCAATGTTGAAAGTAGCTTCATCAGTACTGCAGTTTGGTAATATAGTCTTCAAGAAGGAAAGGAATACAGATCAGGCATCTATGCCAGACAACACAGGTAAGCTAAGACATTGGTTATTATCTGTATAGTTGTTATCTGTTATAACACCAGTTTGTATTATGCCATTTGTCACTATTTAATATACAAACAAAATTTCTCGGGTAGATCTAAGTAGTATGCTGGCAGGAAGCATGAAGTTGTTGCAGTAAGTCTATCTAATATTAGATTTAATTTCTCCACCCGTCAGCCTTGGCTAACTTTCTTTTTCCAGCCTAGTTGCTGTAGCCATTGTGGTACTACAATGTTGACTGTTAAATAGTGGAGATAGTAGGAACTGCAGATGCTGGAGAATCTGAGATAACAAGGTGCAGAGCTG
>NC_063354.1:30199262-30213850 GCF_021869965.1 Rhincodon typus
ATCCAGCTCTGCACCTTGTTATCTATTTTAAATAATGGAGCCCAGTTTAGACAGTAAACCAATAACCTCTCTTCCTCTTTCTTTTTTTTTTCTTAAAGGAACTTTAAAAATTTTGGTTTGTATTTTGTAGTCTAATATAAAAATCTGCAAACATCAGCAATCTAATATTTGAATTTGATTTCAAAACTGTATGCAGTCTAACAAAGATTATTCAGAGCCTGGAAAGTAATTGGAAATTGCAAAAATCTCATTGTAACACTGATAAAGCAGATTTGTTGGATCTCTTCCCTCCCCGCCTCCACCTCCACCTCTTCCACCCCCCCACCCCCGTCTCGGTCGCTCTCACATTTTAAGGGTCCTTGGTTAAACCATGCATGTTAATTTTGATGCAATAATGTTTCTCAACTGCATCTTGTGAAGCATTCCATGGTATTATACTTGTCAAGACATTCTCCTCAACCTTATTTTGTTTTGTGATTCAAGTTTGAATAACAGACAATAGGCATGGAAGACTAAGGCAACTATTGCTTGGTATAATTGCTTCAGCTTTTATTTAACTTCCAAGAGGCAAATTTGAGAAATGAGCATTTGAGTGAGGGATTTCTACTCCAGACCCATCTGTCTGAGCCTCAATGTCATTGAGGCGCTGGCTTTACTGGCACCATGTATGAACTAGCTCATTTCTATGATAAGAACAGAAATGTTAAATACTCATCGGGCAGTATTAGTGGAGAGAGCGAGAGATGATGTCTCATTTTCAGTGACCCTTCAGAGCTGCTTTTAGCTGTGGTTTTCTTTCTGTATTGAAAAAAAAACAATAGAACACCATTGAGGCATTTATCTAGTAATCAGTTATTCATCACTGTATACAAATGCTGCTTAACTTTTGTGGACTTTTTTTCTCCATACCTGTTAAAAATGCTCTGACATGGAACATGAATGAAGCCATTTGTTAAGAGATCATTCAGTAATGTGTACTATTCTGTAAAGCTGCTCAGAAACTCTGTCACTTGCTGGGAATGAATGTGATGGAATTCACTCGTGCTATTCTTACACCACGTATCAAAGTTGGTCGAGACTATGTTCAGAAGGCACAGACCAAAGAGCAGGTATGATTGTGGCTTGCAGCACTATAAATGAATGAATTAAAGGTGTTTTGTTTTCCACTGTTTATAAAATTTATTTTTTTTTGCTTTTTAAGGCTGACTTTGCAATCGAAGCTCTAGCAAAAGCTACTTATGAGCGTCTATTTCGCTGGCTTGTTCACCGCATTAACAAAGCTTTGGATAGGACAAAACGGCAGGGAGCTTCTTTCATTGGCATTTTGGATATTGCCGGTTTTGAAATCTTCGAAGTAAGTCCACTATTACTTTGAAATCTTGGGTCTGCCTTAACTTGTGTTTCCTAGTAGTGTCCCAGGTAGTCTTCACAAGCAGGATACGTGACTGATTTTTCAGTTAGGTCAAGTAGATCTCAATGTGACCCTAACTGAGCTTGAACAGACATTGAGAAAGTTAGTAATTGGTCATGGTGGGAAAAGGACTCTCTGTGGTTTATTTGGGCCCAATTTGAGAATTGAGAATTATCTATGATTTGGTTGTTGGGACTAGTTGTAATGTTTCTAAATTTGCTGATGTCACAACTAGGTGCCAATGTAAGTTTTGGGGAGGTTGCAAGACAACTTCAAACAGACATCAGCAGTTAAGTGAATCGGAAAGAACAGAGTAGATGGGATTTAATTGTGATGTTACCTACTTTGATAGTGGGGGGGAAACAGTCCAAAAAAGACACACACACTCCCAACAGCAATGAGTGATTGGAAACTATGCTCAGTGACCTAAGGGTCCTTGTTCGAGTCACTAAAAGATGGTGCGCCGGTGCGACAATCGTAAAGGAAAGCAAATGGCTTGTTGAATTCTTCAAGGGGATTGGAGTCCAGAATAAAATATCTTACTGCAATCATGTAAAGCCTTGTTGGAACTGTCCCTGGAGTACTGTGTACAGTTTTGGCTTTCTTATTTAAGGAGAGATGTGCATGTCGTAGAGGGTGCACAACAGAAATTGACCAGACTAATCCCTGGGATGACACCATTCTTTTGACAGACAGAGGAAACTGGGTCTGTATTTTCTAGAGTTTTGAAGAATCAAGTGATCTCATGGAAATTTACAAAATTCCTACAGGGAGTGACCAGATGGATGTAGATAGTGTTTCCATGGCTGGTAAAACTAAAACCAGGCAATGTGATCTTAGGATATGTAATATATTATTTAAGACAGATGAGGTATTTCTTCAGTTGGAGGGTGCTGAGTCTTTGGAATTCTCTACTCCAGAGCAATGTGGAAATACAGTTATTGAGCATACTGAAAATATAAATAGATTTCTAGAGATGAATGATATCATTAGATATGGAGGTAGCACAGGGAAGTGCATTAATGCAGATGAGCAGTCATGATCTAATAGTATGATAGACCAGACTTTATGGGCTGATTTTGGTTTACTCCTGTTTCTGTATGGTGTGCTTAAGTGACAAGTTGTGATTCTATCATTGCAGCTGAATTCTTTTGAGCAACTCTGCATCAACTACACCAATGAAAAGTTGCAGCAATTGTTTAACCACACCATGTTTATCCTGGAGCAAGAGGAATACCAGCGAGAAGGCATTGAGTGGAATTTCATTGACTTTGGCTTGGATCTGCAGCCATGCATTGACCTCATAGAGAGACCTGTAAGAATAAAGGGTTCTGGCTTTTTATTGAGTCACTTAGTGACCATTGTAGACATTTTAGTGTAACATACTGATCTTGCTAATGGCAAAACTTGCATTCAAATTAGCCTTGGAATAAAATTGAACTGCTTCATAAGGGGGAGAAAAATCAATTGAATAATAGTTGATCAAAAGCTTGATTAGAAAGAGATTGAGAAGTATTTTTATAGCAGAGTAAAGGTAATTAAAATAGGTTTGGGGAAAAGATTTCCAAACCGTAGAATTGATGAGCACAGTATGAGGAGAGATTTAAAGTTCTATTAACCGGGACCACTTTTTTAAAATTTAAGTAAAATATCACTTCAAGAGTTGATGGCCGAATGGTATTATTGCTAGACCGTTGATCCTGGAATTGTTCTGGGGACCCCAATTTTGATTCCCATTATGGCAGATGTGAATTTAAATTCAATAAAATTTTGGAATTGAGTCTGACTACAAAATTGTTGCCACTTCTCTTGGCGGGTGGAAATCTGGTTCACTAATTACCTTTTCACAGAAGGAAGTCTACCATCTTTACCTGGTCTGGCCTACATGTGACTCCAGACGCACAACAATGTGGTTTACTCTTAGCTGTCCTCTGGGCAATTACGAATGGGCAATAAATACCGGCCTAGCCAACAATGTCCAAATCCCATGAATTTAAAACAAAAAATTCCCTGTTCAGAGCCTGTTTCAACTTATTGCATATCTCTTTGGTGGCACAAGACTGATGAGAAGCAATTCGTTTGCTGAGATTGAGAGCTCAATTTTTTTTTTTTTAGGCCCTGCATCTGCCTTAGAATGCTGTCAGGATGCCATACTGGATGTGTTTTGAAATATCTGAGGCAAAAGTGCTATTTGTTTCTCTATCAACAATAGATTTGGGAGAGAAATACAGACTGGAAAGTTCAAAGTACATCGCAGCACTTCAAAGCATTAACGTGTTGAATCTATGGACAATAATGTTTTTGGGGTAGATTGATGTGTTAATGCACTAATCCATTGAGACATTTGGATATAAAACACACTTCAGTCCATGAACTTCTTGTTATACCAGGCAAATCCTCCTGGCGTGCTGGCTTTGTTGGATGAGGAATGTTGGTTTCCTAAGGCTACCGACAAGACATTTGTGGAGAAGCTGAGTCAAGAGCAGGGTACACACTCAAAATTCCAAAAGCCAAGGCAGCTCAAAGATAAGGCTGATTTCTGCATTATTCACTATGCTGGCAAGGTAGGTCTACTAAATGGAACATTGTTTTTACGATGGATTTGTAATGTTTATCTCTTGTTCTTTGTTCTTCTCCATTCAAGATGGTCCAGAGTTTTGATGTGCACCATTTTAATTGGTTTATGTAGTTATGTTAAGGCTAATGGCCTCATTTAAATTTGAGATTTTTGCCCTTGACAGAAACTTGGTTGCAAATAACTATTTTGAGATCAATGGAACCATGGCGCATTCAGTGTCTGCCTGATGATTGTACAGAGAAGTAAACAATATTATTTATTTGTGCTCTGTAGAAAATACAAGCTTTATTCTTTTGGTCCTTTGTCTTTTATGCAGATACTGTAAACTTTTTATATGGCTTTAGCCATGCGCAGCCATTGCTTGCAAAGTGTTGCTTTCTGGTTACCTAACAGATCTATAGATCATTCCTTTTATTACTATAAGGATCATGAGCTTCAACCTTTTTAGAATCTGTATGAACAATATGGAAGAGGTGGCCAAGTGTAATGAATTCGTGTTTGGCAATTGTATACCTGGGTGGGAAAGTTATCTTGAGAAACTAAGGGATATAAGCAGGTTGTGAATAGACAAGAAATGCCAGATGGCTTTCTCCACCTGAGAGGGCTGTAAATGTTCAAGGTGATGATGCTGTGACTTTAAGAGGCGTTCTGTCATGGTTTCCTTTAGAGAGATTGGGGCACAGGTGTAGAGCAGCCTGAGAAGATAAACAACTTGTGAAGCCTTGGGTTTATTTGTTAAATTTGAACAATAGAAGCATCCTGAGTAGGTGGGGTCAAGTTCCAACCCACAGAACCAGGATATTTAGCTTCCAGCAGTTGCTTTTGGGTCTTTAAGTAGATGCTATTCTTTCCCCCTCGGTTACAGCCACAAGCTAGCAGTTCTCGGCCTACTATGGGTGTTGCATGTGAGACAGAGTTTTTCTGAATGTCTCTTTCCAAGGGTGTGTTTTTTGGGGTGTTACTATATTGGAACAGTTAATTTGTAATAGTTACAGTATCAATAATTTTTTCCAGCAAGTTGTTCTAATTCCTTTTTTGTATTTTAACTATAACGATAGATGAATAAAATGTGTTTTGCTTTAAATCCTGTAGTTTGACAAATTGAATCACTTCTGGAACGTAACACCTTACATTTTAATTAAAAAAAATTAAGGGCTAGCCAATCTTAATATTTTGAGGGGATTTGGTCTGGTCTATAACATGAGCCACTGACTGTTTTGAGGCCGTGGAAAATCTGCTCTAAGTTACCCACAGCCGGACTTGCCCATAATAGTGAATCAGATACATATCATTTTAAATGAGCTTCCTTGTTTTTGATCTGTCGTGCTACACAAGATCTATCCATTCTGTGTCTATGAAGTCTCACTTCATTATTTTGCACACCTCTTGGTGATGGTTTTTGAATGACAGTACCATTTTTAATATCTGGCGCAATCCATCAAAGTAAAAAGCCGCAAAACAAATGGAATACTTTGTTTTATGAACTGTAGTTTGCTGGCATACGTTTAAGGACAAGTCGAACGCTTTTGCATTCAGAAAGGATGAACTTGAAGGGCCCACTTTACTCTAACCTTTTTCCATTCCACCCAATGTGAGCCATGGAATCTCCATGAGTAGTCAGTCATTCATAAGTTACAAAATAACATTTGCGGCTTCTTCCAAGCATTTTTGAAAAAAATTGGAAGGGTTTTCATTGAAAGTAAAATTGGGCAATTTTAAAAGTCTATAATAGATTCGTGTAAAATGCATATTCCCTGCATACGTTACATCTACTTTCCAAAATGTGATCCCTGTTGCACTTTAACAATGCTTTAGCTGTTACGCAGCTGTATTCTCTAACCCTTGGCAAAAACAGTCACTGACTGTGCTAATCGGTTGTAAATTGATACCAATAACACCTTGTCGAGCTAGAGGAGTACAGTGGGACAGGCAGCATCAGAGAAGCAGGAAAGTTGACGTTTCGGGTCGGGACCCTTCAGAAATGATTTCTGGCCAGCAGTGCCCCTCTAAATCCACACGGTGTTATCTTATGACTACAGCATCGGCAGTCCTACTATCTGAGTAAACTGATACCTTTTTTTGTGTTTTTTTTTTGATTTTGGGATAGTATTTTGTCTTTTATTAAATCTAAGATTTTATTCTAGATACCACAATCTAGTAGCATGGTTCCTGGCCTTGTCATAACTTATTTATCATGATTTTTGGTTAATTATTAAAATAGATATGGCTATACAAGAGCTTTTGTTTCAAAACTGCTATCTACTTGTGGAAAACCTGAATTTAAGGCATTGATGTAAGAAAAGTATTTTTGGGAAGTCAACTATGTTGGAAAGGTATTTGAATTGTAAAGAAGAAAAGAAATAGAAAGGCTTGCATTTATTTGACTTCTCAACTGCCAGACATTTCTAAGAACTTTACAGCTAATTGAGTATAATTTAAAGTCTAATCACCATTCTCATGCAGGAAATAAGGCAGCCAGTCGTCTCAAACAGCAGTGTGATATTAAGCAATTAGTCTGTGTGGTGGGTATTGAGGGGAATTATTAGTCAAAACACCCACTTTATTCCTATTTGGAAACTCTGAATTCCATCTGAGCTTGCTGAGCAAAACTTTTAATTGTAGCAAATGGAACTGAATCACAAATGGAATTGAATGAGTCTTTTAAAGGTACATTTGAAGTGTGGTCACATTATGGGTTTCTGACAAGGTGTAATTGGTTTTTTTTGTTTGTTTTCGTAAGCTTTTTAAATGTACCATAAATACTCTAATCTTTAAACCTTCGACACTAGGTGGATTACAAGGCAGATGAATGGCTTCTGAAAAACATGGACCCACTCAATGACAATGTTGCCACGCTCCTGCATCAATCAATGGACAAATTTGTGGCAGAGTTATGGAAAGATGGTTTGTAAATTACATGTTATTTTGTACATGTCACTTTGTGCATATATTTACCCAGAGTTTGCTGAATGACAATGGAGAGATGCAGAAATGTTCAATTATCTTTTATTTTTCTTGGTAATTTGTTCAAGTTTAAAATCCCTTCTGGTAACAAATGAGAGAAATGCTGAATTTTTTTTTTTATCCCTAGCTTCCAGCTGTTCTGTCCTTTTTTTTTTATTTTATGTACTTTTGGAGCATGTTTGTGAGAAACTGTCAGTCTTTTATTTGGAATGATGTATAAGCATACAAGTGTAACTTGTAACTTGTATTTGGGGGGTGGTGAGGTGTGAGGGTGAGATGGTTCCAATTCTTTACTGTCAGGAAGTCTGGACCCTATTGGTTTACATTTTGTATTTTTACCTTTTTACAAACCTTGCAATGAAGAAATGGGAGTTAGCAATTTAGTGCATTTTATGAACCCAGCCGTTGCTAATGCTGGACAAGTCTGAACCCAGGAATGAAACTTGGCTTATGGAGCATATTTAAGTTTTGCAGTTGGATAACATGGTGTTTAGTCACTAGAACACACAATCGCAAGGTGTTGCATATGTTCTTTAACAATAGAACATAAACTGTATTACTGAAGAAAGCAAAAAAGCAATTGTGTTCATAGAGAACTAGAATGATCTATCACAAACACCAAACAAAGTTCTTCAACCTGTTTCCAATCCTAGCTCTGACTAATACTTAATTCAAGTGAAATATCATTCCTACCTCCTTTTTTTTTTTTGAAAAGCCTTTTATACTTTACTGATTCGTCTTCATTTTCTTTCCCTTGGACAGTGGAGTCAATTTTAATTTCTTGTAGGGTCCGATGACATGAATGCACACACTTATAATTTTGAAGTCTTCAATAAAAGCTCTCCCGTGAAGACTACACACAAACACACTAGCTAGAGTAGTTGGTGGAAAATCTTGGTTCCCCTACTAGGGGAAAAAACTGTCCTTTTAACTGAACTCTAGGTTCAAGATCTCAGTTCAGAAGAACCCACAGTTCTGAAGTCAAAACTGAAGTAATAGCTTTTTGAGCTTATTCAGTCTGTCATGAACTCGACAGCATGAAACATTTTATTCATTAACACAACAGCAGTGCCTGCCAGCTGTTCGACTGCATCGCCAGTTTTCTTGGAATCAATGAACTGAGGTCAACATTCAAAAATTACTTTGACCTGTATTTTTAAAAAAAAAAACACCTTTACAGAACTAACCCACATCTGTCTGCTCTTATGAAATTCAAATCCTAAATTCTAACTGCTATATTAAACAGCTGTATATTTAAAAAAAAAAAGACAGGTGTCCAGCGGTGCACAAATGTAGGAGTTGGTGAGTCAGTTTGTGAGGGTATGTGTCAGAGACACTGCTGGAACCTGAATTTCAGGAACTTGTTTTGTTCAAGTTGCCTTCAGTACAGTGGTGGTGAGCTGCTGCCTTGAACTATTGTCATCCTTGGTGTCAGTAAACCCATAGGAAGGAACTTCCAGGATTTTGAATTTGAAGGAACAAATGATATGGCTCCACATCCAGGATATTTTAGTATTTGGAGGGGAGTTTGCATGTGGTGGGTTTCAATGTCTCTCCTGTCCTTCTCCTTCTAAGAAGTAGAGGTCATGGATTTGCAAAGTTCTGTTTGAGGAAGTGAATGCTAGGGGCTGTTACTAACTTGGAACAGACAAAACACCATATCAAATGGTATCGAGCATTGACAATAACAGTTCTCACATTTTGATTTAGACAAAGAATGGACTATTTCCATGTTATGTTTTAAATATTTTTGACCATCATGATTCCACTTCCTTGTTTTGCAAAGTTCTCACGCTTTTATTCTCTTTCCTCTTGGCTTGGCCCCACTCTATCTGTAGAATGCTTGTAGTTGGACATCTATATATAGACTGTCTGATTCCTGCATGCCTCCATTTTCTTGTAGGGTTTAAAGTTCTTGGTGTTATGTGAAAATGCTGAGTGCTTGTTGTGTCCATTCCAACGCAAAAAAAAAGTTCCAATGTATTCTTGAACTTTTGTACAGGTATTAACCAAAGTCTGTTTTGAACACTAAACTTAAATTTTTTATTTGGTTGCTACATAGTGATCCTTTGCCATAATGTAGTTATACTTTTTTTGATTGTACATACTGAAGACTTGCCTTTTTTTACTACCTCCATCTATGGAGGAAGTATATCTGTTACACTTCTGTCTTTGGACAAAATTCTTTGAGATTACATTGTAGGACATGGAAGAGGTGCTTTACTTTTTTTTGTCAAGACATGATGGCTCCTTACTAATTGTTGCTTCATATCAGTGTTGCAATTTTTCTTTGACTGCAAAGTCAATGTCTCCTGCTTTGCTTCTGCAATTCACACATCTGCAAACAGCATGAAAGAACAACGCTAATGTGCTTTTAACTTACTTTCTTTTGCAGTTGATCGTATTGTGGGATTAGACCAAGTTGCCGGTATGAATGAGACTGCATTTGGCTCCTCGTACAAAACCAAAAAGGGCATGTTCCGCACTGTCGGGCAACTGTACAAAGAGTCCTTGGCGAAACTAATGGCAACCCTACGTAACACCAACCCAAACTTTGTTCGATGCATCATTCCAAACCATGAAAAGAGGGTGGGTACAATTTCAAAGTAGAAATGGCACCTGCTATTGTGTTATTAATATAAAAGTAAGCAAGAATTATTTACAAAGTTGTGCTGCTTTGTTATTTCTACCATTTGCACATTCTTAAATTCACTAGGATACTGCACTGACAAGTTCACTCCTGGCTGCTTTTAGATACTCCCAGCCCACTATTCGTGCCAAGCTTAGTGACTTTTTGTAAGGATTTGTACAGTTACTTCTGAATTAGAGCAGGCAGCCTATAACTTAATTGACTTTGAGGTGGGTTTGTGGAGACGGTATTGTGATATTTGCTTTACTTTGCCCTCTTTTTATGTAGGATGCATGTGTACACAAGTAATTGATATGATAGGAAAAATATGTACACCTAAGTTGGTTGAGAATGTTCATAGCTTCAAGTTGTGGACCATTTAGAAGCATGGGAATGGTTACACTTCTCCCTGATTTTACTGCCTTTGACTGATTAAGTATGAAGTATTAATTTATGGTGCTGTTTTGGTTTTGGCCTTGCTTTCATGAGTAAGCCCTTGAGGTCATCAGTGTACAGAGTAAAGATGTTAATACATTAAGTTGCTGACAGGTTTCTTGCTAAGAGATGTTGCATTTTATTCTCGCACTATGGTCAAACACTGGTACTCTTCCACATGTCTTTTGACTGTACTAAGATTCCTCACTAATTAGGAGGGATGTCCGAGGCTCAATTTGAGAAATTTCAGCTTCAATATGATGAATCAATCCTATTTTCAGAGAGGGAACAGTTTTAAAATTAGTAACATGTCAAGGCAGTCACTTTGACCATTTAATGCGCCTGCATTTATTTTTATCTTTAGAGCTGCCAGCAAAATTGCTGAATCCTGATCAAGTTTTTTAAGGTTTTGAGCTCCTGTTCTGCAGTTGAAGCAGACTTTAATTTTACGGTAATCTGGCTGCTCAAGTGTTTAGTTTATCGCACTTGTTATTGTGGTGAAAAAAACTGAAAGAACTGCAGATGCTGGAAATCTGGTGGGAGAGTGTAGGAGGAAAGCCGACATTGCTGGATAAACTCCACAGGTCTGGCAGCATCTGCAGAGAGAGAGCAGTTAACACTCCAGGTCCAGTGACCCCCGAGATGTTAACTCTGACTTGTCTCCACAGATGCTGCCAGACCTGTGGAGTTTATCCAGCAATATGTCTTTGTTTAATTTGGTGCAGTTCAATTAGTTGAAGATTTAATTCAGAGTAAATGGTTACTCAGCTTGTGGCAGTTTTTTAAAAAAATAATTATCTCCACTTCATCTGTAATATTTTTATTACTACTGTTTTTAGAGAAAATCTACTTGAACATTTTATCTTGTATTCTCAATTCCATCTTCTCATGTGATGAGGCTCCAGTATACAAAAGTTTAGCTGGTGGTTGCCATGAACCAATTCCAAAGAGACTTTTGACGGCTATGGTTTGAAGGTTGACATCATGAACTCTCTAGATTATATCACCTAATGTTGCTGCAATACTTCAGCATCAAGCACAGCAGTGATTAATATATTAATGGCTTTAACCACATTAATGGCAGCCTGATCTGATAATTCAGCAGTAGTACAGATGAGTAAAAGCATAGGCTTTTATGGCTGGTCCAGTGGAATTTTCTATCTGGCATAGATATGCAGATATATTTTTCCGAACATGCCTCTGATTGCATCCTCGAGCCAGAATACTTTGGGTGACTCGGCACGTTACAAGGTGTTGTGCATTTGTGTAACTATGGTGGACTGTCGTTAAGTCAGGTCATGTGACATGGCAGTATTGGCCATTTTGGGTAGGAAACAGCTCAACCTAATTTTACTGACTGTAGAATAAACATCTCCATAATAAAGTTTTTGCTTTCAACGCTTCAGCCTCTTGGTCTTTTGTTTTCTCACTTTGAGCAGTGTTGTAAGGTATTACAACCAAAGTCAGTTCAAAATAATGATTTGAATATCACTTTACAGGCTGGAAAACTAGATCCTCACCTGGTTCTTGACCAGCTACGCTGCAACGGTGTATTGGAGGGTATTCGAATTTGCCGTCAAGGTTTTCCTAATAGGATTGTCTTCCAGGAGTTCAGACAGAGGTAGTGTTTAGGTTTTTGCTAACTCAACACATTCATCTTTTATAAATAGTGTATATGGAATGAATGTCCTCACATTGCTTCCTCTCAATACAATTGGGCACAATGAATTTAGAGGTTAAATCTAATCACAATTGCTTTGTAGTTTTGTAAGCCAATCAGATCCTGAATTGAATTATAACAGTCTGAGGGTCAAATCTTGATTAACGAAATGAAAGGTGATCCACCTTCTTGACTCAAAATTCTTTAAATGTATTTTTTAGGTTCTCCTAGTGAATTCTGTCTCATACTGTTTCACTTGCCCCTTAGCCCTATTGTTGAATTATTTTCGCTCATGGTTAAGCAGCATCTCACTTAAAAAATTTCCATCTTTGTTTTCCATCCCTCTTTTTGTGCTCTTCCCCCACCCTGTAAACTGTGATCTCTTTCAGTCTGCAGATCATCTAGCACATCTGCTCTCTGCTGATTCTAGTTTCTTGAGCATCACTGTTAATTGCTCCATCATTGGTGACTGAGTCTTCAGCTGTTAACGCCAATAGCTCTAATTCCTGCTGTAAATCCATCTAAGTCTTTCTTTGTTTTTTAGGAAGGTGCTTCTCAAAGCCTAAGTTTTTGTGGAAACTCAACCTAGTATCTTCTATGTGACTTGTGTTTAAATGCTGGGAAGTAGAATTCTGAGCACCTTGGGTAGTTTTTATTATGCCAGGTGCTATTTAAGTACCTGTTTGGTTTTGTGCTGTTGAAGTGAAGAAAATAGCTTAAAATAGCTTCGATTTTAAGTACAGGAGTTATCAATCTGAATTATTGTAAGATTTTGAAAGGTCTGTTCAATAAGTTGAACGTAACTTGAGAAATAGGCGATTCAATGAGTATTGCATCTACTCCCCTAGGTATGAGATTCTGACCCCTAATTCAATTCCTAAAGGTTTCATGGATGGCAAGCAAGCTTGTGAACGAATGGTAGGTGCTTTTTTCTTTTTGTAGAATTTGAAGTATTCCAGATCAATAAACTTGTACTTTGGTGTAAATATTTGCAAAGTTCAAAACCACTGCATTAAAAATACAAGAATGATATCTATAATTTTGTATTTCATTAGCCTTAAAAATTGAGGTGTTAACATTAAATCTCTCTAATTTTTGTTACTTGCATGTCTTGCATACATTTGGAAATGAATAGATGTTTCTCTCTGAATATGGATATTTATTTTCCTGTACCTTTTTGTCTATCTTTCCCCTTTCCCTGTAATCAGATTCATGCTCTGGAATTGGATCCTAACTTATTCCGCATTGGCCAGAGTAAGATCTTCTTTCGAGCTGGCGTTCTAGCACATTTGGAGGAAGAACGGGATCTGAAGATCACTGATATAATTATACTGTTCCAAGCTATCTGCCGTGGATACCTGGCAAGGAAGTAAGCTCTAACCTTGCACAGTTCGTTTTACTTGTAGCAGTCAGAGGAAATCCTGTAGACATTTGAACAATAGTTAGATTTGTATTTACATTATTGGTTTTTCTTCAAACTTAATTAGATAATAGTTGTCAACCTAGCTTTACTAGAAATTTCTAATTGTATGAGTAAACCATGCAGACTTTTAGTAGCTGTTGAATAGCCTTCATTTTGCCAAAGTTTATGAATCAGACCTGTCCCTTTACTAGGAAAAGACCCAAGTAAATTAAAACATGTGCAAATGTGAAATGATCTTCTCGGCTTCTTTGAATAACCTATTAGCAGTTTAGCACAATGATTGGTTGGTATTAAGAAAAGGCAACATTGTACAATGTCACACGAGTAATGTTTGTTGCTTAAGAAAAATTTGCCCATGTGCAAGTTAAATCACAATGGAGTTCCAAGTGGCAAATACTCGATCTATGTGTGACTTGTTTCAGCTAGTATTTAGTGTGCCCTTTAAATTGAGCTATGGTCCTTTGCAAAAATGTTGCATGTTTTCATCCTGAGCAGTAGGATGCATCTACAACACTAGTCAGGTATCGTGTCTTGTGTTTCAAGATTGGGGTGCAAACTAATTTTGAACCATAGTCAGTCTTGTTTTGCAGGTTTCTTTGTGATGTACACATGAACTAAGCCTTAGGAGCAGGAGATGGAAGGGGATGGAAAATGTTAAAATGCATTAAATTGCTAAACTTGGGGCTTCAGGATTATGATTAATTGTTTTATAAGTATACAATGGAAAAAGGTTTTGGTTCAGTTTGCTGGGAAAAATGACAATGCATTCATAGTACATGGTATTGTCGGTGTATTTTAATTTTCAAAGCTGTGGTGAACAGAGGCCATGAGTTGCAAATAACAAATTATTGAATGATTTGCATTGCTTTGCCAAAAACTTCACAAATTAAATTTGCAGTCAATCTCCCTTGCCTTAAAAATGTTACTGGATTTCTGCATGAAATATGCATTAAACTCCCTGTGGGATATTATGTTGTTAAGCATTAGCTCCAATGAAGGACCCTTTTAATGACTAGATTATATTTCTGTACTTAATTTCAGAGGCCCAAAAAGGGAATGAATGAAACTGTGTAGTTTCTTTGAGTTGTAACTTATGTCTACAGGCTTTGTCTTTTGTTCTTTTGCCTGTCTTTCATCATCGCATTTTATCCCCCCTCCCCCAAAAAAAAACTCATTCTGTATCGAATTGGATTCTGTTTCATTTTGCTTTCTCCTCTACTTGTCTTGTTGCTATCTATTCTTAAAACTGTTTTCCTAGTGTTCATTTAAGTACAGCATTCCATTGCCCTATTAACCTTGCTGCACTGTTGTCAGCTCTCGAGTTTTTTAAGGGTTGTGCCACATGGGGTGTGCTCAAGTGAATGGTGAGGAGAAGAATCATCTGACAGTGGATGTGCTGCTGCGTGTCCTACTGCAGGAAAATCTGGCCCATTCAGGCCGATCTCTCTGTCTGTGTGTGTGTGTCTCTCTCTCTCTGTCTGTGTGTGT
>NC_063354.1:30213860-30253998 GCF_021869965.1 Rhincodon typus
TGTCTCTGTCTCTCTCTCTCTCTCTCTCTCTCTCTGTCTGTGTGTGTGTGTCTCGTTTTCTTCAAGCATGGATATTAGGTTTCCAACTATGTTGAGCACTCTAATATTTCACTACTTTTTAATCTTCCTGCCTTCCACTCCTGAAACTAGTGTTCAGTTGAAAGCACACCCCTTAAGTTCACACTTATAAAAATTAGTTCATGAATCTGTTGCTGGTGAGGCAGCATTTGTTTTGGTTTAATTCAGTGAAGATGGTGGGAAGTTTATCTTGAAGCACTACTGTGCATGTGGTGAAGGTGTTAATGAGGAAGGACTTCCATAATTTTGACCACTGATGTAGAATGGTGATGTATTCCACGTTAGTGCAGTGTAACTTGGAGAACTAGGACCTGCTGGTGTATCCTTGCAGATGTTCCACCTGTTAGTTTAGGGAGTAGAAGTTGGGAGATGCTGTGAAAGGACCCTTGGAGTTGCAGCAGTGCATTCTATATATACTGCAAACAGCTACCATGCCGCACTGACTACTGGATTGAATGTTTAAGATGCTGAATGAGATGCCACTCCTTTGTCTTGGATGGCATCAAGCTACCTCAGTTGTAGGGAATGTATTTGTCCAGAAGGGTGGATAGCATTTCAAAGCACTCCTGACTTGTGCCACGTTGCAGGTGAAAAGGCTTTTTTTAATGCAGCTGGAAGATTGGTTACTGCTCAGAATTTCCAGCCTCTAACCTATTCCTGTCACTGCAGTATTTATCGCTTGGCTAGCTAAGTTTTGGGTTAATTGTAATCTCCAGGATGTTGTCGATGGGTCCTTTGGCAATACCATTGTATGTCAAGGGTGGACAGTAACTATCCTTTCTTTTGGAGATGGTTGTTGACATTTGAGTGGAGTAAATATAACTTGCTAATTGCCATCCTAGGCCTGAATTATGTCCATATTTTGTTTGTGGGCATGGATTGCTTTAGTATTCTGGGGAATTTCAAATGTAAGTTATTGCTGTAATAATAAATGTTCTACCTCTGATCTGTGAAGTTATTGAAGCAACTGAAAATGATTGCCCTTCAACAGCTTCCTGCATTTGTGTGCTATGTATGTTTCCAGCCAATGGAAATTATTTTTCTGATTCCCAGTGACTTCAGGCTTGTTGGTGATCCTTAATCCCACACTGTTAAATACCAAAGCAGTCACTCTATTGCTTCATCTCTGGACCTCCCTTGCCCATGCTTGTACCAAGGCTATAATGCGACCTGGAGATGAACAATCTTATCAAAACCCAAGTTGTGTCACAGCAGATTTATGTACAATTTGGTGTTTGACATCGCAGTTACCTTCCATCACTTTTAATGATTGAAAGCAACCTGGTGGAATAGAACTTGGCTGGGTTGGATATGTACTGTACACCTTGACAACTTTTCACCTTATCCCCTAGATGTCAGTCATGTAATGTGCTAGGATAGTTTGATTAGAGATGCAGGTAATTTTGGAGAATTTGTTTTAATGCATGTTGTCTAGGCATGCCTTTCTGAATCTAATGTACTCAGCTGTTTTTCCTATCACGGAATGAGATGCTTTGGCTGAAGGCTAGACCTTTTCATCAAGAGGAGGATGCAATGGATCACCTCCAGTTGGAGATGGCTCAAGTGTTTGCAGCCTTGTCTTTGCCATATGATAGGCTCTAACTTTATTTAAGATGTTGCTGGAGCTTCCTACTCTTTATTCCTCCTTCCATCATAAGTGATGTCGCAGACTGCAGCGTTCTCACCTGTTTTTTGTTGGGTTCCTTGGTTCAGTCAGTGATTTCCAGTGTGTTGCATTCTTATGGTCCTGTTCACAAAGTTCCCCTCACTTTTTAGACACACCAGGTGGAGCCTCTGGTGTGTACTCTGCTCCAGAGCCACTCTTGATGGGCATTGAATCTCTCGTGGCCACCGACCCCGCCCCCACCAAACTCAGTGTAGTGTGCTGTGCCTTTGCTATCATCTGTACTGCTTCCAGTGGTGTTCAACTTGCACAGATTCATCAGCTAAGTAAGAGAGGGTAGTTGGTTTTCAATAGTTTCCTTGTCCACACTTGCTGCTTGCTTACTGGTTTAACTAACTTGTACACTAGTACAGTGTGGAGGACTCCCAGACCACATTCATGGCTTCATGCCTCAGTGTCACTACTTCTAGTGGGTGTCCTGCCAGCGTTGCTGAACATGGCCATAAAGTTCTGACTGAGTGTATGACAGACTGTTGCTCAAGTAATCTGTGGGACAGCTCTTCCAATTTTGACATGATGGTTATTGATAACATTTGCTGGGTGCACTGTATGCTGTGACTACTTTAGTACACATGTATGCCTAGGTGGATGTCATGGATGATAAACTGATGTTGATTGGTATTGAGGTCCCTCATGGCTCTCTATTTTCTAGTCCAGTTCTCTTGTCTTTCGCCAGCAACTTGTCTGATTATTAACCTCTAACCTCACTGAGACCTGCTGACTCTGACCAGGACTTGGTTGCAGTTAACCTCCAAGGCTGCTTTACCTGTCTCAAACCATTGAAGGCCCAGGGATAATATAATCTGGTATGAAAGAGCACTGTGTTGGCTCAGTGAGTTCTAAATTTAGGCCTCCTTGATTTTTGTTTTTATTTTCCAGAGCATTTTCGAGGAAACAGCAGCAGCTGAGTGCACTGAAGGTTCTACAGAGGAACTGTGCTGCTTATCTGAAACTCAGACACTGGCAATGGTGGCGGCTTTTCACCAAGGTTGGAATTGCTTTCCTTCTTATTGTTTCCACAAGCAAGACCAAAATGCAGGCAAAATTAGGAGATGTTAAGATTTTGATGTGCAGTTGTTAATGTCTGCTAATCTACTTTTTCTGAATTTTGTTATTTCAAGACTGCTATCTTCCTATCCATTCCGAATAACTTACTGGGATAGTTAGTCGGTTTTAAGTGGTGACTTCAGTTTTGAGGGGGGAGGAAAGGCTAGTGTTAGTGGTTCTGTAGGAAGATATCAAATCACAAATATGAACAAGCCATCTTTTACCTTTTAATTGTTCTTGAAATTTTCTTTGCTTTTTAGGTTAAACCACTGCTTCAAGTTACTCGCCAGGAGGAGGAATTGCTATCCAAAGAGGATGAGTTGACAAAGGTGAAAGAGAAACATGTGAAGGTGGAAGCAGACCTTACTGCTATGGCAAGAAAACATCAACAGGTTTGTGGATTCTTAAACTCTGCATGTCTAATCTGTAGTTTCATGGCTAATCTGGTAAGACATAATATGAGCTAAATATGAGTTGTTTGTTTTTTGTCCGGCCAGTAGCAACTGCATCTTTTTGAAACAGTGCTTCTTGGCTATAGAATCCAGTTCAGCTAATTTTATTAGATTGTTAAATTATTCCCCATATCTCCTTCCATCTTTGAGCCACAGCCATTTGGCCATCAGAAATATCCATCCTTGGCATTCGAATCATTTTAGTTGGAGAGATTAGTTTCTAACTATATTCTTCAATAGAACCTATTTACATTGAGGAAATAATTAGAATAAAGTTGTGGAAGAAGGTGAAATGTGTAAATTGAAGGAGGTCAAAGGGAATACTTGTACTTGACCACACTTTTTTTGCTTGATTCTGGACGAATCTCAGTGGATTTATTTGTATTGCATCAACCACTATATAATATGAAGCTGCTTGAAGGTTTATGGCAATTTTGGTACCGTTAATAAAGTGCTGATTTAGGACTAACTTTATTGTTAAGTGCTGCCTGTGGTTAGGTTCTGATATTTGTAGGTGTATTACTTGAGTTAGGGGGGAAAGAAAAATTCCAATGTAGGACTTTATTCATTTGCATTGCCCATCTTGTGACGAGGTAAAAGTTTTATTTCTTGGGCAGCTAAATGTGATTCTTCTTTGTAGCTAATTGAAGAGAAGAATATCCTGGCAGAGCAGCTGCAAGCTGAGACTGAGCTTTTCGCAGAAGCTGAGGAAATGCGAGCACGTCTGGCTAATAAAAAGCAAGAACTGGAAGAAATCTTGCACGATTTGGAAGCAAGAGTGGAGGAAGAGGAGGAAAGGAACCAGCAGATGCAGAATGAGAAAAAGAAAATGCAACAACACATTCAGGTGCGTGCATTTGGTGGATACAGTAACATTTGGAGGTGCAGTGCAAGATGCTGCAGTTTGTGCTGGGATCAAGTTTCCTTCCAGGCTAGATCAAAATGAAAGGTGGCTCATCTGTCGATCAGGCTGCTAATGTGTGATACATTTGTGTGGTTTCAGTACAGTACAGTAATAGGAATAAATTGGCAATTTTGGTCATTGGCAGGTAACTTAGGAACATGGTTGTAAGCTGTGAGGGGTATGTTACTGAAAATGTATGATATTTGACTGGGTTTCCAAAATAGGATTGGTGTAATTCACGTAATCAAATATTTTTTAAAGTCTTTAAGCGATTTCATGGTTCTCTTCCCCTCCTGTGAATGCCCTGTCTATCAACCACTACCCCTTCACCCACATTTTGTTCCCTTCCTTCTGCCTGTCTGTCTCTAAGTGCTTTAATCCCTGAATTCTTCACACACATACTGTCTTATCATTCTGAAATGCATTGAATTATTGTGCAATAATGAATCATGCAAAGATTTGCCTGTGGATTTATACGTGTATTGTGCATGATTGTTTGTTAGTTTATGAATTGGTTCCCAAAGTGAGAAATCAACCATGGGCCTAAACCTGTAATAATTGGCTAATACTTTCTACATCCTGCCAGGATCTGGAAGAGCAACTTGATGAAGAGGAAGGAGCTCGGCAGAAACTTCAGCTCGAGAAAGTAACAGCAGAAGCTAAAATTAAGAAAATGGAGGAGGATGTCTTGCTGCTAGAAGACCAGAATTCAAAGTTAGCCAAAGTGAGTTGTCATGTACGATTAGAGTTGCAAAATATAATTTTTTGAAATATGTAGCAACTGTCAAAATTTTCCATTGTCAGAAACTCAAGTAAATTCTTAATATCAAAGATCATTGTTCCAAGTACAGTTCTTTTTATTAGCAACTGTAACAGTTTTAAATTTTTGCACAAATGCTCAGGCAGATGAGTTGCAGAGTTTGGTTTATATTTTCCAGGTCTTTGTCTAGGGCATCACTTTTTTTTTTGTCGCTTTTCCCTTTCATTATTCATTACTCCTTTCAATGTATCATCTTCAAAATTAAAGGTTGTTTGTCCATTGAAAATCGTCAGCAACTCCTGAGGGTCAATGAAATTCCTTTTCAAAAGGATGTTTGTAAAAATTAGATATAGTTCAGATAATTAAAGTATAATCTCCTTTTAGAGCTTTAGAATAACTGACCAGGGATCTCACCTGAAGGATACTGATTTTATTCCATCTTGATTTGAATTAGAGAAAACCAGATTAGTGGGAATGGTAGCATTGATTATTAATGGAGTACTATTGCAAATCCCTGTCTGAATGACCTAGAGAATTGGCAGGCCATTCATGCTGCCCAGTTAGAAGGGACTCCTTCCCAGGTGCCCAGGGCCAGTGGAAGCCTGTCCCCGCTTTTGCTGTGTCAGTCTGAACCCAGCAAGATCCCGATTGTAGCACAATTGTTGTCTACATGTAACTACTTCCCACCTGACCTACCTTCAGCACCAGCATTGGCCACTCTTCATATTGGTGCTTCATGTCGATAGAACTACTGGTCTCTAATTGGCCTGCAACTCCGAGCTGGAATTTTCTTCCGTCGATACCCAGGAGGAAGACCACCTCGGGTTAATTTTTCAGCCAATAGACCTTTAATTAAACTGTGTGGACAAACTGGATATGCAAATGTACCCTCTCTGACACTCATGCTGGAGTGTGTATAATCCAGTACTGGAGACTGTGAAATCATGCATTTGCTAGTCCATTAAAGTGTACACTTTCACTAAAATAATCCAATGTTCTTTTAAATTAATACACAAATGTCTCTGTCAAAAGTAGTGCAGGTACTGGTGCTCACTGTAAGGCAGACCTTTCCTAAGACAGGGAAAAACATTCCTCTGGTAAACAAAAGGGAAAGCATATTCTAAAAGACACTACTTTTTTTTGTTTGAACAGTTTTCAAATATTAAGTTTGGTCAAATGTAAAATCTACAAATTAAGCATTCCTGGTGTCTACCATGATGCACAAACCAACGCTTCATTTCTCAACAACAGTCAACAGTTGTATCTTCCATTCCTTATTAATATTAATGGAAACTGGAGCAAACTGACAAGTGAACAATGGAACCTCCCAAATATTATACCAGAGGTTATTTATGACTTTTTTTTTTTAAAAACCTCTTCTCTCTATCATAGGTTGCACAGGGCTGTTCAGGTTAGTTACTGCAGACTTTTTGCACTGTTTACAAATAAGAATAAATTCAAGTTGTGAAAATTTCAGCAGGCAACAAAATGACTATCATCTCATGGCTTGTACTTCACATGACCATTTTAATATGACAGTCTTCTGCTCCTTCTATTAACCTTGTTGTAAGCCTGTACTTGGTGTGGTTGTGGAATGAGAAAATTGGCAAAACTAATCCCAAAGACCCTATTTCAGTTAGCTATCAACATATGTCAATAATATTGAACTCTATTACACACTCTCCCCACAAAATTGTCACTCAAACTCACCTGATTCAATTTTCTCTTCCATGAGAAAATTTGCCATACTTCTTAGGTGTGGCTTATATGAATCCAGATTGACTCTTAACTGCCCTCTGGAACAGTCTAAAATCACTTCTTCCTTCAAGTGCCATTAGCTGATCTTGTTGATGACAAATTCATTAATGGAATGAAGGTATAAAGAAACTGCTGTGGGTAGTTTTTCCTACTCCTCTCAAAAGGTTTTCAATTTGAAGTAATTGGAAATGCAGCTGGTTTGGGCATGCAGAAATCGATTTTTAGAATTCAGTACCAGCTTTATTCAAAATGTGTTTTTTTTTCCAAAACAGGAGAAAAAGCTGTTTGAAGACCGGATTTCTGAGTTTACCTCTCAACTGGCGGAGGAGGAGGAAAAGGCAAAGAATTTGAGTAAAGTGAAGAACAAGCAGGAAATGATGATTACAGATTTAGAAGGTGAGGAGACCTTGGTGGGGGGGGCAAGTGAGTGCCATCAAAAATTCTGTATTTCCAATTGAATTAGATTAGTCAATGTCATTATACTGCACTTGATTAACTCATCCTGTGATAAGCTTGATGCTGGGCCATAAAATGATTTTTTTTAAACAACGATCAGAAATGCAAACTGAAAATGCAACTAAGTTGATCAATTGTAAAGGTAAAAAAATTAAGGATTTCAAGCATTTGGTACTCATTTCAGTATTTTCAGTTTCCCCCAAATAGATGCCAGCAATGGAAATGCTGGATAGGGACTGGGCATAGGAAGAGGAGGAACTTCTTACTTCGGTGTGAGATTAATTCAATCATCTCATTCCAAGGACATTAGCTCCCCAGGGTAGTGTTGAGGCCCAATCATCTTGAGCTGCTTCATTAATGACCTTTTCCTCCTTCATATGCTCTTTCATTTATTCACTCATGGGATGCTGGGTCAGCGTTTAATGCCCTTCCACAGTTGCCCTTGAGAAGCAGGTGAGCTGCTGCCTTGAACTGCTAGAGTCCATAGTCTATAGGTAGACTCACAATGCCATTAGGGAAGGAATTCAGGATTTTGACCCAACAACACTGGAAGATGGCAATGGTCATGAGGTTGGAGGGTGCTTTCTAAGGAATCTTGGTGAATTTCTGCAGTGCAACTTGTAGATGGTACCCACTGCTGCTGCTGAGTGTCATTAGTGGAGGGAGTGAATGTTTCTGGATGTGGTGCCAATGAAATGGGCTGCTGTGCCCTAGATTGTGTCAGACTTTGAGTATTGTTGTAGCTGTACTCACCCCCCCAGAGGAATGTGGCAGTCATCAGAAAATGTTGAGTAACATTTGACTCCTGGGATACTGAAGCAGTCTGTCCATGTGCAGCAAGACCTTGACGGTATCTAGACTTGTGGTATAAATAATACTTGCTATTTATCAGCTGAAGTGCCAGTGATTAACCATCTCCGACAATGAGAATCTGACCATTGCCCCGTGGTATTCACTGGCCTTACCATCACTGAATCTCCTATCAATTCCCTGAGGGTTACCATTGAACAGAAACTGAACTGTACTAGCCGTATCAATAGAAGAGCAGGTCAGAAGCTAGGAATGCTGCAGTGAATAACTCCTTTCGTAACTCCCCAAAGCCTGGCCACCATCTTCTAAGCAGAAGTCAGGAGTGTGATGGAATACTCCAACTTATCTGGATGAGTTTAGCTCCAACAACACTTAGAGCTTGACACCGTCTGGGAGAAAATGGTCCAGTGATTTAGCCCATCCACCATCTGCAATATTGATTCCCCTTACTGATACATAGCAACAGCAGTGTACCGTCTACAAGATACACTGCAGTAATTTAGCAATGCTGCTTTCGACAAAACCTGGCAAGCCCACAGCCTCCACCACCTAGAAGGATAAGAGCAGCTGATTCTTGGGAACAGCACCACCTGCTAGTTCCCCTCTGAGTCACTCACCATCCTAACCATGGAATTATATTGTCATTCCTTCAATGTCACTGGGACAAAATCCTGGAACTCCTTCCCAAACAGAACTCCATATCCCTGCACCAAAGCACTGCAGCAGTTTAAGAAGGCAGCTCACCATGACAATTTCTGGGACAGTTAAGGATGGGCAATGAATGCTGGTCTAGTTGAGTGACATCCATGTGCCAAGATGATGGCTTAAAAATTGATTTTATTTAGGACTGGAAGTCTTTTGATTCTTTAGTGACATGTTTCTTTTAGATTTTTTCCCTCGTATTCCCTTTGTCAATGTGGTTCCAGGGACAATATCAATCTTTGTTTTGTACAAGGGGCTATCCTTTTAGTTTGAATGTTGGCAGCTTATTCATTGGGGCCATCGTAATCAAATCTGCATTTGTTCTGAAGCAAGTATTCTTGTGTGCCCTTTTCAATAAGGGTTGTCTGCTAGTAATCAAGTGAGAATTGTGCCACGTCTCTCTTTTTTTTCCTCCACTTTTTGCTTTCTCCTCCCCCCCACCTCCGTTTTTGCTTTTGCTGCCCCCCTTGTTTGTTACTTCTCTCCCTGCCCCCACGTTATCATTTAAAGCTACTTGTGTTTATGAAAGCTTAAATTGTATTCTCTAATTTGGTTTTGCTTGCAGTTTGTCTTTTAGATGGCAGAAGTTTTGATTTTTAAAAAGTTCACATTCCAACAAGTGCACTTAAAATTCATAATTAGGAGTATGAAGTATCGTAGGAATATTTTCCTAGCCATTGTGTAATTATTTCATGCAGAGCGTTTGAAGAAGGAAGAGAAAACCCGACAAGAGCTGGAAAAATCCAAGAGGAAATTAGACGGTGAAACTACAGATCTGCAAGATCAAATAGCTGAGCTACAGCAACAGATAGAGGAGCTGAAGATTCAGCTTGCAAAGAAAGAGGAGGAGCTACAGGCTGCCCTTGCCAGGTCTGAGGCTAAAAAAAAAATCTTATCGTCTACTGACAAGCTTGTTCTAATATTGGGGGGAAAATAAATTTGTGACTCCAGTTTTATCAACACTCTTAAGCTTTCAGGGTGTTTTTAACATTCAGATCAGTACTTTCTAAAAGGTGGAAACCTAAGAATAGAAAGTCCAAAGGAACTGAGGATGTTGTGGTATGTTCACAAATCATTACCTCTGTACCTATTCATGTTTTAATCACACTGGCTTGTGGGATCAATAAGTGTGGAGCTGGAAAAGCACAGCTGTTCAGAGAGCATTTTCAGGAGCAAGGAAGTCAACCTTTTTGGCTGAAACTCCCCTTCAGGACTAGGGAGGGGTAGGGGAGCCCAGAAATAGAGGGAAGTGGGTGGGGCTGGAGGAAGGATAGGTGGATGCAGGCAGGTGTTTGTGGTGTTGGTTAGTGGGGAGGGTGGGAGTGGATAGGTGAGTCGGAAGATGGACAGGGTGGGAGTGGAGAGATTTTTGAAGCTGGTGAAGTCAATTGGGATAGTAAGCTCCCAAGGTGAAATATCAAGTGGTTGTTCCGCCGGTTACGTTTGGCCACACTCTGACAGTAGAGGAGGCCAAGGATCAACATTCGGGAGTGGGAGTGGGAGTGGCTCAGGTTTGTTGGGCACATGCTGAGCAACTTGTTCCCAAAGTCTGCATTTGGTCTCCCTGATATAGAGGAGACCACATCAGGAGCAACGGATACAGTAGATGAGGTTAGATGAAGTGCAGGTGAATCTCTACCAGATTTGGAAGGATTGTTTGGGGTCTTGGACAGAGGTGAGCGGGGAGGTGTAAGGGTAGGTGTAGCACCTCCTGTGGTTGCAGGGAAGGTTACCGGGTGCATTGGACAGGTTGGTGGGGAGTGTGGAGCTAACGAGGCAGTCGGAGTGAATGATCTGTGTGGAAAGTGGGTGGGGTGAGGAGGGAAATGTCTTTTTGGAGGGGCCTGATTGTACATAACGGAAATGTCGAAGGATGATGTGTTGTATTTGGAGGTTGGTGGGGTGGTTTGAGGACTGGGGGACTCTATCCTTATTGCTGGGGGAGATGTGGTTGAGGGCATCCTTAATAACAGGAAGGGAAACTACAGCTCCTAAAGTAGGAGGATATCTGGGAAATCCTAGAGTAGAATGCCTCATCCTGGGCACAGATGTGGCAGAGGTAGAGGAATGGAGTATAGGATAGCATTTTTGCAGGAGGTTGGGTGAGAGGAGGTGTCGTCAAGGTAATTGTTGGGAGTCTGGGTTTGAAATGGATGTCAGTGGTGAGTCAGTTACTGGAAATGGAGACAGAGGTCCAGGTGAATTTTAGGGCACGATGGGATATGTTGGTGAACTGTTTGAGCTCCCCATGGGTGCATGAGGCAGCACTGATGCAGTCAGTGCAGTGGAGGAAGAGGCGAGGGGTAGTGCCAGTCTAGTTGTTGAAGAGGGACTGTTTCACGAATCCTACAAAGGCAGGCATAGCTCAGGCCCATGTAGGTGCCATGGCCACCCTTTGGTTCATATGAAGTGGGAAAATCAAAGGAAAAATTTTTGAGGGTGAGGACCAGTTCTGCCAAGCGAATGTGTGTTGGTGGAGGGAGACTGGTTGGACCAATGGGAGAGAAAGAAGCAGAGCGCCTTTAGGCCACCATTGTGGGGGATACAAGTGCAGAGGGATTGAAAGTCTGTGGTGGAGATGCAGTGTTTGGGGCCGCAGGGGACTGGTTCATGAGCACCTGCACTGTGCGTGCACCAACCAACCTGACCTTCGAGTTGCCATCCGCTTTAACTCTCGCCCTCCCACACCCCTGGTGACATTTTTCCATCCTTGGCTACCTCCACTGTCAGTGACACCAAATGTAAACTGGAGAAACAACTATCTGATATTTTGCTTTGGGAGCTTACGGCCTAATGGCCTGAATGTTGACTTTACCAGCTTCAAAGTCTCTCCTTCTCCCCACCACCAGCGCCCCCCCGCCCCCCCCCCCCCCCCCCCCCCCCCCAAACCTGTCCACCTTCCAATTGTCCTATGTGCTCCACCTTTCCCACTGACCAACCGCAATAACCCCCTACCTGCATCCATCTATCCTCCCTCCCCCTCTATTTTTACTTCTGGTCTCTCCTCCCCCTCCCTAGTCCTGACAAAGGGTTTCAGCCCAAAACGTTGACTTCCCTGCTCCTTGGATGCTGTCTGACCTGTGCTTTTCCAGTTCCATGTTTATTGACTCTAGCTTAAATTGAGAACACAAACTACTCAAATTTGGGTCAGTCATTGCATGATAGCATGAGGAATTGATGGAGTTGATGACAAACTATTTCTGTTGGCTTGTAATTTCAAGGTGACATAGCCTAAAAGCTAGAGCCAGGTCTTTCAGGAATGTGATTAAGAAATACTTCTACACAAGTTGTAGATGTTTGATACACTGTTTCCCCGAATGGCTAACACACAAGCCATTGTTAATGTTATGTTTAGATGAATTGTTGCAAGCCAAAGACTAGTCTATGAAAGTGGATTGCTTGAGGTACAAGCTCAAGGAGCAAATTGTCAGACTCTGCTCCCATATGGGAGCATTCTTTCTCATGTTTGCATTGCATTGTTCTAAAATAGTGTTTTATTGTGAAACGTGGCTAAATCAGTTGATTATTGTCCATAGATTGAAAATGACTTGTTGAGCTGTGGCCCCAGTAACTGCTTGCATATTAGTTGTGACTTTTAGGACTGAAGTGGGGAGGGTTGGGGAGAATTTTGGGCGGGGGGGGGGGGGGGGGGGGGGGTTGGGGGGTCGGAAGTAGCAAGAAAAGGGAGGGGAAAGCCAGCAAGAAGTAATGTGCAAAATGGACTCTCTTGTCCTGCTCCATTCTTCAATAAGGTCTTGCTAATGTTTGTTTCAATTTCACATTCCATTTCTACCTTAAAGTTTTTTTGATTCCTGGACTAATCAGAATCATCTGCCACTGCCTAAAAACTTAGAATGACTCCAGTACTTCTATCTTCTGATCCAGAGTTCCCTAAGTCAGTTCATTTCAAAAAGCTCCTTTTTTTTAAATATGAAACTTCTGCAGCTAAGTGGAAGCAGAACTATATCTGGTAAATTGATTAAAACAAGTGATCAGTGCGATATTTTTGTGGGGCCACAAAGACTGGTATTTGAGAAGCTTGTACATATTTTTAATTACTTGGAGATGTCTACAGCCAATCCATATGTACATATTCCACAGTTTTAAATAGTCAAGCAGGAAAAGAGGCACTGTGCTACGGCAAAGCATGTTAGTTTGTTAATTTCAGCGAGCCCCTTAAAAAGCAAATCACAAAAATTAACATTTTGGTAGTTTATTTAGGTATCATTGCTAAATATGCGTGTTAGTGGTTGCTATCTATTCCTAATATGCTGAGTATTTAAATACTCATGTAAATCAATAATTCTGATGTAATAAAATGAAAATGTTCACAGCCATTTCCATGTCAAGCTTTTCATGAATTTTGGAAGAATATTCCACTTCATTTTGTACTATGGAAACTTTTTTTGTTTTTAAACTGTGTAAAATTGTTTGCATGATTATCAAATCTGTATAGTGGTGTTTTCAATTCTTTGAAATGATGGCCTGCTGGTGCTGGCACTTGACCTAAAATATTTACCTGCATGAACTCTATGTAGTTGTGGCTTGCAAATTCAATGCCATATTCTTCAATCTCACTTTTTCAGAGGAGACGAAGAAAGTGCTCAGAAGAATAATGCTCTGAAGCTAATCCGGGAACTGCAGGTCCAGATTTCAGAGTTGCAGGAAGATCTGGAATCTGAGAAGGGTGCCCGAAACAAAGCTGACAAGCAGAAGAGAGACTTGAGTGAGGAGTTGGAGGCTTTGAAGACTGAACTGGAGGATACCTTGGATACCACAGCAGCCCAACAAGAACTAAGGTGAAACCAGCTTTGAACTCAAGGAGTGAACTTGAAACTTCCTTGGTTGAACAAAACTTGGTATTAAATCAAATTTTGTTACACTACTTTTTTTTTTTTTTTTAAGTGTTTCAATTTCATTTATGTATGCAATTTAACAAGATGCTGGTACATCCTCAGATTTTTGAGATCAATAGAAACGTGCTTTGAAATTGATAACTTAGTGAATCAGCATTTTTAGAAAAAGTCTCATTGAAGTATCCTCTTAATTAATTAAGGAACAAACGTGAACAGGAGGTAGCTGAGCTGAAGAAGGCAATTGAAGAAGAGACCAAGGCCCATGAAGTTCAAATCCAGGACATCCGCCAGAGACACAGCACTGCCCTTGAGGAGGTCTCCGAACAGCTTGAACAAGCCAAGAGAGTCAGTAGCCTGAGCCTTTTTGAAAATTGATGTTTGAATTTGTATCATCCTAACACTGAAATCAGCTGTGCAAGAAAAACCCACTGAAATGGCCCATTTTGCTCATGCAACTAAGCATTTGATTTGGATTTAAATTGGCAGACATGGGAATTTGTGGAGAGAGAAGTGGTCAAACTTACAAAATTGTTTGTTTTTGTTTTCTGGATCAGTAACCAGTTGTCAAAAAGTAGTATTTAATCAAGAATTTGCCTAATGAAAGACCAGTCTTAAGCTAAGAAAGAGTGATACAAAATGATTTTCGGAGGTACCTAGTATAATTCGTTGAATAAACCTTTTTACCCTGTCCTGCAGTGAGGTGCATTATTTAACCTGAGCCGCTAATAGTTTCTGTAAACTTGGATGCATATTCACACTTGTAGTTAACTATTGACAATTCTTCTGTTTCCGCTTCTGTAAACAGCACAAAGCCAATTTAGAAAAGAGCAAACAGGGCTTGGAAAATGATAACAAAGAGTTGGCCAGCGAAGTGAAGAGCTTGCAACATGCGAAGGCTGAATCTGAACATAAAAGGAAGAAACTTGAAGCTCATCTGCAAGAGTTTCAGGTCAAGTTTGCAGAAAGTGAAAAGGCAAAGTCTGAATTTGCTGATAAAACGCACAAGCTTCAGGTAAGAGTTAATAGTACATTAAAAAACGCTCAAAAATTTGCACTTGGAAAACAAATGAGAATTTTCTTTGCTTTGGAACATGTTAAGTACTTATCACTTAGGACCACTTTTGTAGCTCTGTATATTTTGATAGTGCTTAAGAATAAGTTTTTTTTTTTTTTTTTTTTTTTTTTTTTTTTTTCCCTGATTTTAATTTTTTTATCTACTCTTGTGTGAATAGTAGTGCACCTGATCTTTTTGATTGACAATCCTCCTAAATGCAACTCTACCAATTTTTGGATGTTTCTCAACTTGATGTAGAATAGTTAAAGGATACAGCTGGATATAGATTGCAGATTTGGGCTGAGAAATGGTAGGTGGCATTTCATCTGGATAAATGCAAGGTGATAAGAACATAAGAGATAGGAGCAGGAGTAGGCCGTCTGGCCGTTCAAGCCTGCTCCGCCATTCAATAAGATCATGGCTGATCCTTTCATGGACTCGGATCCACTTACCTGCGTTCTCACCGTATCCCTTAATTCCTTTATTGTTCAAAAAAAATCTACCTTTTTTTAAAAGCGTTTTACTGAAGTAGCGTCAACTACTTCACTGGGCAAGGAATTCCATAGATTAACAGCCCTCCTGGGTGAAGAAATTCCTTCTCAGTTCAGTCCTAAATCTGCTCCCTCTAATCTTGAGGCTATGCCCTCCTGTCCTAGCTTCACCTGCCAGTGGAAACATCCTCTCTACTTCTATCTTATCTATTCCCTTCATAATTTTGTTTCTATAAGATCCTCCCTCAACCTTCTGAATTCCAATGAATATAATCCCAATCTACTCAGTCTCCTCATAAGCCAACCCCCTCAACTCTGGAATCAACCTAGTGAACCTCCTTTGCACCCCCTCCAGTGCCAATACATCCTTTCTCAAGTAAGGAGACCAAAACTGCACACAGTACTCCAGGTGTGGCCTCACCAGCACCTTGTACAGCTGCAACATAACCTCTCTGCTTTTAATTTCAATCCCTTTAGCAATGAAGGACAAAATTCCATTTGCCTTCCTAATTACTTGTTGTACCTGCAGACCTACCTTCTGTGACTCATGCACAAGGACACCCAGGTCCCTCTGCATAGCAGCATGCTGCAACTTTTTACCATTTTGGAAGATCAAATTCGGGTGCAAATTGTACAATAAATGGCAGAATGCTTAGGAGTATTGACATACAGGGGAATCTGGGCGTACAGATCCCTGAAAGTGGCAACACAGATGGATAAGCTGATCAAACAGGCATACAGCATGCTTGCCTTCAGTCAGGGCATTGTTTATAAATGTTGGCAAGTTATGTTACAGATATATAAAACTTTAGTTAGGCCATATTTGGAATATTGCGTGCAGTTCTGGTCACCACAAGCCCAGAAGGATGTGGATGCTTTGGAAAGGGTGTGAAGAAGTTTTACCAGGATGTTGCCTCATCTGAAGGGATTTACTTGAGGAGAGGTTGGGTAAACTCGGATCGTCACTGGAAAGACTGAGGCTGAGGGGCAACCTTTTTAAGAGGTCTACAAAATTGAGAAGCACAGATAGGGTGGATAGTCACAGGCTTCTTTTCAGCGTGGGAAGGTCAAGCACAAGAGGGCACCGGTTCAAGGTGAGATGGGAAATGTTTAGGGGAGAAGTGCGAGGGAAAACTCTCTTCACATGGGGCCACGTGCCTGGAATGCACTGCCAGTGGAGGTAATGAAGCAGGCACATTAGCACTGTTTTAAGGCATATCTTGATAGACTCGTAAACAGAGGGATAGAACCCACGCATAGGCAATAAGTAACCAGCCTAAATAAGGATTAGGAATTAGCACAGGCTTGGTGGGCTGAAGGGCCTGTTCCTGTGCTGTACTGTACTGTATAAACTGTTTTTGTATTAGTGCAGTGGTACCTTTTTTACACTTAAGCCGCCAAACTGGAAATGATGAACACACGACCAATGAGAATTGCTTAACAAAGCAGTCAATACTAGTTACTTTAATTGAAATATGAATCTATGTTTAGATATTTTCAAATATTATTTCCTGATTTTAGTTGGCCTCTGACAATTCTAACTAATTATAGAAGATGTATGTGAAATCGCGATTGCTCATAAGAGGATATATATTGTAGAATTTTCTTTCTGATGAGAAAAACATTGAAAATCAAGATGGTAATAGTAAGCACTACTACTTGTGCACCAACATTCCTTGAAACACACGTAAGATTAGCATAGAAGATATTATTATTATATTATTATTATTATTATTAACTTTGAAGATCTAATACAGATTTCATATTGCAAAGAGTTACACAGTCTGAAATTCACCTCCATTCTTAGAATGAATTGGACAATGTCTCTGGGCTTCTTGAAGAAGCTGAGAAAAAAGCAATTAAACTGACCAAAGATACTGCCAGTTTGGAATCTGCACTTCAAGATACGCAGGTATGTGAATTCACTAGAATGAACCATTTTAACGAAGCACAGTATTTTTAAGCTATGTTTTGGTTAGGAGGGGAAGAAATGGATCAGTTCATTCATTGGTATTGCCTGAGGAAGGGCTGCCTGAGCTAAACAATTGTTTCTCTTTCCTTGGCTAAAGAGTGACTTGATTATGTCCATTTGTCAAAGCCTAATTCCAGTGTTTATTTAAGTTCAGACCCTGTTGAGAAAATAAAGCTTTAGTTTTTTTTTTCTGGCTTTACCAGTTGTGGGTTAGTGATGTGTTCTCCTGTCAAGGCTGGTACTTGCAGGGTCAGTGAGATCTGCATGCTGACTTTGAAACATTTCATGGCTTTGAGATGAGGGAGATGATAGCACATGGTGTTTAAACCTCACTGATATTTTGGCATTAAATTACGTAAATGATTCCACTTTATTCACCACAATGTGAAAGGTTTGTTTTAGTCAGCAGTGATTTGCAGCATTTTACCTTTAATGTATTTTATTAATCCCAAAAATTCACTATTTGTTTTAGTGACATGAGACCCAATTATATTTATTTAAATATAAATTTTGATTGATAGGAATTGCTTCAGGAGGAGACACGGCAGAAATTGAATCTCAGCAGTCGCATACGACAACTGGAAGAAGAGAAGAACAATCTCCAAGAACAACAGGAAGAAGAAGAAGAAGCAAAGAAGAATCTTGAGAAGCAGCTAGCTGCTCTGCAAATGCAGGTTTGTTGTTGGACTGTAGTTGCAGCTCCAGTTGTAATTATTGGGCCTGAATTATTTTTATTGTGGATGTCTAAATGTCTGACAATTAAATTCATCCTTCAAACTTCAATTGGCTTGAATCAAGCCAATGTATTCCTATGACTTTAATCCTAATTACTGTTTTAACCATAGAATTGCAATAGTATTGAATGGTACAAGCCAATCTTGCCAAATTCGGTAATTAATTTGCACAGTAACACACTGGTATCTGCTAAGCAGATTGCTCAAAAACCATTATTTCAAGAGTTTAATATTTACGTGATCAATGCTTTGCATTCAGGAAAAGTAGCAAAAATGTTGTGCTATCTAAAATTTTGGCAAAGATCTGTACATCGGGTTGTGGGTAAGGTTGTTGACTTGCTGAGCTGGCTTGTTCTTCAGACGTTTTGCCACCATGCTAGATGACATCATCGGTGGAACCTCCTATGAAGCGATGTTATTCTACTCTGCTTGGAATTTATACTGTCTGGTCCATTGTGGTGAGTAGTGTCATTTCCAGATTTGATCTGTATGGGTTTGTATGTGGGAGCATCTATACAAAACTCCTCGCTATGAACGGATATCCCCGCAACTTCATCTGCAAATGCCTACTAAACAGACAACAGGAGGACACGGTACGCCCTAACACACAAGCCACACTGCCCTACGTCAGGAACATATCGGAACTGACAACAAGACTCCTAAGATCACTAGGAATCATGGTGGCCCACAAGCCCACAGCCACTCTACAGCAAACACTCAAAGATTAAAGACCCCATTCCCACAATGTGCAGAACCAATGTGGTTTACAAAATACCATGCAATGACTGCCACAAACATTACCTTGGACAGACAGGAAGGGAACTGGCCATCAGAATACATGAACATTAACTAGCAGCAAAAGGGCACGGCGAACTCTCCCTAATATTGGTACGCTCGGACAATGAAGGCCATCAGTTTAAATGGGACAAGTTAACCATAGTAGCCCAAGCCAAACATAGACGTGCACGGGAATTCCTAGAGGCGTGGTTCTCCACCTGTAATGCAATCAACAAACAGAATTGGACTCCATATACAAACCCATACAGATCAAAACCAGAAATGACACTACTCCCCATAATGGATCAGACAGCATAAATTCCAAGTGGAGTAGAATAACACTGCTTCATCGGAGGCTTCACTGATGTCACCTAGCATGGTGACGAAACGTCTGAAAAACAAGTCAGCTTGGCGAGTAAGTCAGTAACCTCACGTTGTACTACCATTGTCAAATAATTTGACATATCTGTGTAACTCTCTACTTGTTACAATTTTCTTCATTCAGTGGTGGTTGGTTTTGTAGTCAATTGCATTACCTGTTTGTAATTTAGCTGGTTGATGCAAAGAAGAAGGTGGATGAGGATGTGGGGACCATTGATGGCCTGGAGGAGGCTAAAAGAAAACTTCAGAAGGATGTGGAAGCCCTCAACCAGCGCTTTGAGGAGAAATCAGTGGCCTATGATAAAATGGAAAAGACGAAGAATCGCCTTCAACAGGAACTGGATGATCTTTTGGTAGACCTGGACCATCAACGGCAAATAGTTTCCAATCTCGAGAAGAAACAGAAGAAATTTGATCAGGTACATCTCTTTTTACTACTTGATTTACTAAAGTACCAGCAAATGCATTTTTAAAAATTACTCATTGCAGAAATTCAAGCTTTATGCTTTTGTAAACTGCTTTAACAGCATTTATTTATCTGTTTCCAATGGTACTGAAGGGAACTATGTAGCCTTTTTGAAACTGTGCAAGTTCCTTCATCTTCATTCTTGTGAAATTGCTGGATTGACAAGTGAAAATACATAGTCCAATTTGAAATATCATTCATGGAATTCTGAATTGAATTAATTTAATGTGTGGATGTTTTGTAGAGGGCCAGCTTTCTGCAGTTTTGGGGATTCGTAGAATGATTACAGTATTGATGGAGGTCTTTCAGCCTAATGTGTCTGTACTAGCTTGATCTTGGCTGGGCATTAACTTTACTGTTTGTCAGATGCTGGCTGAGGAAAAGAGTGTTTCAGCTCGCTTTGCTGAGGAGAGGGACAGGGCTGAGGCTGAAGCCAGAGAAAAGGAGACGAAGACTCTATCGTTAACACGATCTCTGGATGAAGCTCTTGAAGCCAAAGAGGAATTGGAAAGACAAAACAAGCAACTCCGTGCTGAAATGGAAGACCTAATGAGCTCCAAGGATGATGTGGGCAAGAATGTAAGTTGACTCTTCAAAATACTATATTCAATACTGTATGTGACATAACCTTTATTTAATCCAGTCTTGTTATAATGGCTCAGATTAATGTGATTTAATTTATGCAAATGACAATTCTGTCACTAAATATTTTAAAAGCTTTAAAGGACTTGGCACTAAACGTAATTCAGGATGCAGTTCTTTCAACATAGTTGGTGAGCAGCAACAATCTAATTGATAGTACAAATTATTATCGCCAAATACGTATCGGTCAGAAAGCTAATGAACTGAGCAAAAAATGATTGAGCAAAACCTTTCTCGTTCGTTCCTGGGATGTGGGTTTCACTGCCTGGCTACCGCTTATTGTCCATCTCTAGTTGACCTTGAAGGAGATGGTGAGCTGCCACCTTGAACTGCTGCAGTCCTAGGTGTGTAGGTACGTATAGAAATGTGGAATTTTTATTTTCTAGAATGCACCCTGCCTGAATATGGAACACACAGCTTCACTAAGGGAGGAAGGAACTCCCTGGGAATATGAGCACATTTTTGATTAAGCCTTCATGTATGCTTAAAATACAATCTAAAACTGTTTTCAAATTTTTAATAGTAATATGGAATTGCTTTGGTGTTGGGTGCACAAAGATAAGATTTTCTGTTTGTTTTCTATACTTGTTTCACTATATATTTAATTGGAAAGGCTATTTGAGATGTTCTGGTCCTGTTTTAAACACTCATTGTGTTGATGTTGATTTGAAGACTAGTACAAATCAAATTTTCATTTTGCAATGATATAGAATATCCACTGCTGCTAGAGCACTTGTGGCAGAGTGCTAGCGTCTCTACCTCAAGACCAGAAGGTTCATGCCCCACCTACCCTGGAGGTGTATCATGATATATCTGTACAAATTGATTTTAAAAATATCTAAACAATACTGCTGAGCTGGCAATTATTTAATAGCCAGTTTGTGACTTTAGCATATAGGTACCTGCAAGGAAAGTAGGGACCCCTCTCTGTAGAAGGGAAAACTAAAGCTTTAGTAATTGGAAGGTCAATTTTGTGGAAGTAGGGTAAGCAAGAAGTTCATCGCTCAGTAGCAGTTTCTGAATGCTGTTGTTTTGAATGGTAGGTGCATGAACTGGAAAAGTCCAAACGAGCCTTAGAGCAGCAAGTGGAGGAGATGAGGACTCAGCTCGAGGAACTGGAGGATGAGCTGCAGGCCACTGAAGATGCCAAGCTGCGTTTGGAGGTCAATATGCAGGCCATGAAGGCCCAGTTTGAGCGCGACCTGCAGGCCAGGGATGAGCAGAATGAAGAAAAGAAGAGAATGTTGGTTAAACAGGTAAATAGTTAATCCACTGGTGTGTCTCTTTGCCTGCAGATAAAAGGGAAATAGGTAGATGTACTGTACTTGAATTTCCAGAAAGGATTTAATAAGATACCATTCAAAAGGATATTACAAAAAAAAGTCTAAAGGATTAGAGAGCTAACAAAACGGGTATAAACAAATCATTTCTTCTTTTTGGCAAGATGTAATGAGTAGTGTGCTACAGAATCTATTCAAGGACCTTCAATTTTTTACAATTTAGTTAAATGACTAGGAGGAAGGGACCAAAGAGTTGGTAAAGTGACTGCTGACACAAAGATGGGAACATAAATTGCTGGAAATCTGAAACAACCACACAATGCTGGAGAAAATCAACAGGTCTGGCAGTGTCTGGAGAGAAACAGAGACTGAAGGGTTTTGGAAAATAGCTGTTTTTTAATGCAATTTGGAGGCAGAGGAGGAGCAAGCGGGTAAGTAGAGACTGAATGTGCAAGGCAGGGGGATAGTTGATAGTGGAGAAAGGCAAAAAATGTAAAGTGTATAAATTTAAGGTGTGAACTGGAGAGAAGTGGCCCGTTTCACCTAAGTCCAAAGTAAACCATGCGCGAACAGAGTCGTACAGCACGGAAACAGACCCCTCAGTCCATGTTGACTAGACATCCCAATCTGACTTGGGCCAAGTGCTGGCAAATGGGACTATGTCCCTCAACCTTTTCCTATTCATATACCTATCTAGATGCCTTTTTTAACTGTTGTAACTGTACCCATCTCTTCCACTTCCTCTGGCAGCTCGTTCCATATACCCAAACCCTCTGTGGAAAAAGTTAGCCCTCAGGTCCTTTTTCAAATTGTTCCCCTTTCATCTTTAAACCTATGGCCTCTAGTTTTGGGCCTCCCTACCCTGGGGAAAAAGACCTTTCCCTAATTCACCCTATAATTCACCATTATGATTTTATAAACCTCTATAAGGTCACCCCTCAGCCTCCAACGCTCTGGGGTGTGGAGAGCCCACGCCTATTCAGCCTCTCCCTATAGCTCTATAAATATGACACAGCTGTGGGGGCAAGAATATAAGAAAAATGGAGAACAGACGTAATGCAGTCAGCTTCTGAAGTTATTGAATTCAATATAGAGACCTCAAGGCTGTGAAATTCCTAAGCAGAAAATAAGATGTTGTTCCTTGCGTTGTGATTTGCTGAAACAGTGCATCAGGCTCAGGACAGAAATATTAGCATTAGAGCAAGGTATTTTATTGAAGGGCTAAGTGATTTGGGAGGCCAGGGTCATTCCGGCAAGCAGAGCAAAGATCTTCTGTAAAGTGGTCACCTGGACTATGTTTGGTCTTGCCGATGTAAAGGAGACCATGTTGTGAGTGTTAGAAAGAATTGAAAGTAGTACAAGTGAAATGTTGCTTAGCCTGGAAGATAGTTTTGGGGCCTTGGAGGAGGTGGTAAATGGGCAAGTGTTATCCCTTCTGCAATTAAGTGACAAGGTGCTTTTGTGGAGGAATAAGGAAGCATTAGGAGTCATGGGGGAGTGGACCAGGGTGTCATAGATTCCAGAGAACTGGTCGCTCTGACAGGGGAGGGTGTTTGTTGGCATTTTGCTGGAGATGGCAAAAGTTGAATACGATCCTTCTGAAATAGACTGGTGAAAGGTGAGGATGTGTTGCTCCTCCACCTAATTGCTCTGGGAGAGGGTGAGGACAGATGCAGAAGATGGATCAGATATGGCTGAAGGCCTTTACAGGAAGCAGGGTCTGAGGCAGTATAGTTGAGGGAACTATCAGTCAGTGAACAATGAATGGAAACGGTGAAGTCAAGGAAGTGAATGGAGGAGTCAGGTGGACCAGATGAAAGTGAGCAACAGGTGGATTTATTTCAGGGTCAACTGAGTTTGTGGTAAATTGGCGCAATTGATAGTGTCTCTGTCATGACCCCCTGGATGTCAAAAAGCTGTGAAGCAGTTGTCATAATGTATGACCTGAAATGTGTTAATTCACACTGTAGGTTCGTGAACTGGAAGCTGAGCTCGAAGATGAAAGGAAACAGCGAGCACAAGCAGTTGCTGGAAGGAAGAAGCTGGAGATGGATCTGAAAGATCTGGAGGCTCAGATTGAAGCAGCAAACAAGAACCGGGATGAGGCAATCAAACAACTCCGCAGACTTCAGGTAACTCTCTGGTTCTGAAAGTTTGTTTTTTGTTTACCTTGTGTCAATGGGCAAAGGTATCTTTATTTCTAACTAAACACTTTGTAACTGTCAATAAATCAGAGGCTGCAGTAATTCAAAAGGCAAATAAAATCACTTGTAGTATAGTTCAAAAGCAGCAAATGAATTGAGCACAGTAAGATCCCACTTGAGACTTTTTGACCTGATGAGCATTTTTCTTTTGTGGGATGCTTGAGAGGAATGTTAGGCAGGAAACTTCCTGCCTGTCTGTACATAAAATACTGTGGGCTATCATTTAATGTTCACTGCAACAAAATCACATGAGCTGAGAGTTTAATGTTTCAACTGAGAGGCAGCAGCTTTTCAAAACTACACTGAGCTATCAGCATTGATCACATGCCTGAGGTCTCTAATGGACTTCAGATTGCAGCTATCTGCCCTCATACTCAATTGTACCCAAACAGGGTGGTACTTTTTGTCATTCCTTGTGAATTTTATAACTCAAAGTACGGATGAATTTTTTTTTCCCCACTCTCTAATGTCATTGTGAACTAAGAAAAGCAGAAATATTTGAGCAACATCCAAGGCATATTTGCACATATAGCCCAGGGAGATGTTGGTAATTGATAGTTATTATGTCTTCAGCTATAATGGCTGGGTAAGATTTGCAGTCGAAAGGTAAACCCTTCCTTTAAAACCTTCTTCTCAGGCACAGATGAAAGACTACCAACGTGAGCTGGAAGAGGCTCGTGTTTCAAGGGATGAGATCTTTGCTCAGTCAAAAGAAAATGAAAAGAAGCTGAAAGGTCTAGAGGCAGAAATTCTACAACTCCACGAGGTTTGTTGGTACAATCAGTCATACTGTATGTACATCTGACCTGTCAGTCATTGCTGGCACTGGGGGATTGTCAACGCTAATGTCTGTCTAGTGTTTCCAGGACCACTAATACAGATGTACATCTCCTAAAGTTCACTGGTACAGCTCAAATTACAACCAGCAAATTGTGCATAGAAATTTTGCACATTTTGAGAGAACCATACAAATGGATGAGCTCCGGGTCTGATGACTTTGTTTAAGGACAAGCTATAAGTTTACAGAAACCTTCAGGGCTAACCTACAAAATTTTGAAGGGGCCAGTTGTTTGGATAACGTAGGTTTTGTTGGAGGGACGTGCAAAGAATAGGAGCAAAAGTCTGCCTGTGTAAAGCTTCAGCTTCCAAAAGTAACAGATTGTTTTGATCTTTCTTGACTGGAGTGGTATTTTTTTGCCCAACAATTTATTGTCTGGATTGGTGTTTATAGAGCAGAACAGCTGATAAACCCCTGAAATGATTGATTTGTGTTTTGGTTCAGTGCTGACTTATTTTGCTTTAATTTGCCAAAATTAAAATTAGGCTAATAATTCTGTTTTGTCAATTATTTGTCAGCACTTAACATTCACTAATGATGACTTGGATAATTTGGAAATGGCGATCAAGCTTGCCAATAACTAAGTTGTCAGCAAAGTAAGCATCCCTAACAAGACACAATTACAAAGTCTTCATTGGACTGAGCAGATGAAACTGGGTGTTAGATTTCAGTGCAACTAAGTGTGAGGCCATCTCTGTTAGACATAAGATATAGAGCCAATAATTTTAAATGGTGGTAGCCGAGGCCTGAAACTTTAGGGGTGCCTTGTTGGTAAATAAGTGAAATGTAATATTCAGGCACATAGAAATTAGAGGCTAATATTCAGCCTTTCTAATTACACTAATCAGTATAAAGAAGAGGTAGTTTTGTATAGCTGTACAAAACCCAAGTTAGACCGTGTCAGAGTGCTGTATGGTTCAGGACACTACCTTGAAAGGGTACGGTGCAATTGCACCATGTTGCCAGAGGTCTCACTGGGTTACAGGAAGCAATTGCACGAACTAGAATTGTATTCTCATATGTTCAGTTTGGTGATTTTTTTGCTTGAGGTTTGAAAGGCTTAGAAATCTTCACTGTTGGGGCCGAGAGTGGCATTTCTAGGACAAGAGGATGCAATCGTTAAAATCCAAGCCAGGCCATTTGGGAAAGTAGTTGGGAAGCACTTCTACACACACAGGGTGTCTAAAAGCATGGAGTTCTCTCCTAGTAAAGCAGGAAATACTAACTCAGAAATTAGCGAGCTTGGATTTAAAGTTATCAGTGAAGTGAAATATTTAGAATATGGAACCTTGAGACTATTTACCAACCATCACATTGAATGGTGGAATAGTCTCCAGGGCCTACTCATTTCTGTATCTCATTTAAAAATAAACCTAATTTTAAGAAAATTATAGCTTTGAATATTACAATTCATGTGTGGTGCATCATCTGGGTTGACCACAACACCTGTTGCTGTTAATAAGGAGATACATTGGTTATGTTTTAATGGAACTGGTACACTGTGTCAACTCCTGAAATAACTATTTATTCAAAGTACTTTTCCAGTCCGTCTAGTGACTGATTGATTGGCACAGATCAGCTTCACTTGATACTAATGCTGTATCGTTTTGAAGGAACTGGCTGCCTCAGAGCGAGCACGTCGCCATGCAGAGCAGGAACGTGATGAACTGGCGGATGAAATTGCAAACAGCACATCTGGAAAGTAAGGAAGTATGGCACAGATCCATAGCTGCAAAATTTATTACTAAGAAATGTTTATTTAAAACTCTTATCAAATTAAGTCCCAAGTTTAAATCTCAATGAAATTCATGTTTTGCCAACAGCAGTACAGGCTGGATCTGATTTGTATCTTGAGTTCACAACTGGCTGGACTTCTTACCCAGCTGTAAGATTTTTATAAAGTCCTGAACTGTAAAAGACTTCAGTCTTATGTCCAAAATTCAAATTTATTGCTTGAAGTTTTTTCAAATTTAATTGATCTGGCTACATAAACAGACTTGGCCTGTTGCTAACAGTGCCTTCAGGTAACTTGCACCTGAAATTTATTAATGGTAATGTTTCACTCCTAGGTCAGTCTTTCCTTCCCCATGTCGTCTTTTACCTTTTCTTGTGATGCATTTTCACAGCTACTGCTGCTACTGCTACTACCACTACCACTACTACTAATGCAAATAGGCACACTCTCTTTTGGTCCTCCCTTTTGTGAGTTCTGGAAGGACTTTAAGTTCCAACAGCTTATTTGACTTGGCAGTGCTTCAGAGCTTGATTTGGTCCTTGGTCCATGTTCATACACTTTTCAGTCAAGGTCATGAAACTGAAATCAACAGTATAAATCCTGAATACAGAAATCTATTGTATAAATCACACACAAACATAACTCTGGGGAGAGTGAGGTGTTCTCTGTACAACATTGTTCTGCCAAGATCTGTTGAGCGAGGGCATATGCCAATGTGTATGAAAATGATATCCTATTGCATATAAGCAGTTTTGCAGTTTCCTATCCCTCAGCTGTATATACCTTGGAACCTATACCATTGTGTCACTTTTTTTCTCCCATTGAAGTTGAAAGCTAGGTTGTGAAGTTTTATAATGGCATTAGCAATTGATTATCTAATGTCCTGACAGTCGTGTGAAAAGTACATTTAAGCAGACAGCATTAAACAGATGAGAACACCGGCCCACTTCATTGACAACAGAAAAAGTGGGTAAAAGAAGCTTTCCACCCATTTTCAAGTTTTATTTTGTATGTTGTATCCAAACTGCACGTTGGCTAATGTAAAGTTGCCTTAAGGACAAATGCTTGTACATTAAATATGTCTGTCAGGGTTTAGCTGTAGTGCACACATCAGTTAGCCTTCATTCCCGTGGTTGTGTTGGTTTTACTCACATTAAAAGTGGTACATAGATGCAAGTTGGGACTTAACCTCTCTGTAGGAATGCTCCATTGTCATTTACTTTGGCAAACACCATTTGAAATGTGGAGAATGCAGAATCAATGAGATTACCTTGCTTTGGGTCTTCATACTGAGCTTCATTTATGTTTCACATTGAGTACTCTAATCACTGTCTGAGCATGGATTAAACTAGAGCAGATGAGCGCATGTATTGCTACACATGCCTTGGGCGGGTGAAGATAATTGTGCTAGCTTAGGGGAGTGACATGGATATGCAGTCAAAATGCTATTTAGCTTAAACTGTCAATACTCCAGTTTTATGATGCAGATAGAACATAAAATGCTGTACCAATTTTTTAAAGAACTTTAAGAACCTGGGCTGTAGTTCTCTGGCACAGAATTAACCTGCATCGTAAATAACGTCCCTTCTAATTGCTCTTTATGCATAGCGTGTGCATGTCATGGTGCAGTATCTATGTTTTCTTGTGTCTGGTGCTTTAAAAGGGGCAACTTGAATGAGCTTTGTGGTACCTTCTGGTTATCTGCACATCACACACAGGGTGGCAGGAACTTCATTTAAGTCTCTCAAATTCCAATTGGGACTTAATCTGTTTTATTTGGTTCCAGTGAATGGAGCATCTGGTTGATCAGAAATCCTCCTTTTAAAACACTGTCTGATTCCTCAGATCTGCTTTATTGGATGAGAAACGTCGCTTGGAAGCTCGTATTGCCCAGTTAGAGGAAGAACTTGAAGAAGAACAGAGCAACATGGAACTCCTTAATGATAGATTCCGCAAAACTACAATGCAGGTTTGATTTTTTTCACCATTTAAAGTTAATCCGGTTGTGCTAGACCTGATGGAAAATTTTCCCACTAGACACGACACGTTACTAACATAATCCATTTTAGTTATGAGTACGCTGCCTGTTTGGTATTTTTTTGTTTCTTTTGAGTCTTGTGATAAACTTGCATAATATTTAATAAACTAATGCATAATGAAATGAATAAACCAGTAAATATATAAACTCAGTGTATGCCCAAAGCTACTTCATTAATGTAATAACTACAATTTCTCAGCAAAAAACAGCTTCTTGAAACAACAATTTCTATCAGTAAAGTCTGAAAAGTTTCTCACTTACGCTGGCATAGTATTGCTTTAGAGAAACTGCGAAATACCTTTTGTCACCTCATCAATTCGTGCTGCTATGAAGCTGGATACAATTACATTAAGTTTAAGCATTGTTTATTGTATGGCACAGAATTGCAGCACTGCCATGAAAGCTCAAAATTCCTCGACAGGAGTTGCTTTTGTATTGAGCTTAGTAAGAGGCTTTGACTGCTGATTTCCTGCAGCTTTGAACAGTATAAACTTCTAACTCCTAAGCCCATTCACTTCACTACCCAGGAAATAGTTTTGTATTTCAAATGTTCCTTTAAAGCTGTGATCCAGTGCTGGGATTGTGTTTGGCAAGGTCAGATGTTTCAAGTCAATGAAGTGCTGACTTTATTAATGCCCTGTAGGGATGTTAGGCTGATTAATGTAGCCCTAGTATTCCTTCGAACTTGGCTAGGGAAAGGTCAGTGTACTAACTAACCAATTACACACCCGATCCCCATCCCATTGCATTCCTGCTATCGACTTGAATTCTCCTTTTCTGGATTGGATTCTCTTCCATATACTAAAAGACAAAAACACAGAATGTGAAGCAGTCTTTCCTGCGTAAAATCTAGAATTTCAGCTTTTGGGTCTAGTCTCGTAAAATGGCTATGTTGCAGTTATGCTTGGTTTACCTGGTGATTGGGTAAACCTTTCCAGAGTCTTTCCTCGATAATCAACGATCAAGTGGAGTGTTTTGTGTAAGAACTGGGCTTATTGAATTGTATTGGCCTTCTCTAACCCATTCTATGCTTTCATATTTAGTTAGCCTCTGATTTCAAGTGTGCAGAGCAGCCAGTTGCAAGGTCAGAGCTTCACTTTGGTGTGTGTAGTTTAAGTTAACAAGATATTGCACACTAAACTGTATGTAGACACTGGATTTTGAGAAATAGAAATTTTGGAAATCCTTGACCACAGGCATTCTGAATTTATTTCATTATAATTTGGATTTTAATATCTGTATTTGTTCATTAAGTGGTACAATGGTGCCTTGTTTGACTAGTTGCCGCCTTAAATTTTATAAAACAAAATTGATGCATTGTTTTCCAAGAATGATGAAAAGCACAATAAGTCAGTTCAGCACTCTGTTTGCAATAGCAGATTTGATACTGTGTTCTATATTTCTGCAGTACTAATGCCCTGACCATATGTTTTTATTTATTTGTTAACTTAATTGACCAAGGAAATACAACCAGTTACATTGGATCTTTAGCTGAAGCCAAAATATTGGAGAAGCATTTGGCAAAGTCTGAGATTTTCAACTTTTTTTTACCCATTTGTTCTGCTTCAACTTTCTTGCAAGGTTGAAACTCTGAACTCTGAGCTTGCTAGCGAACGCAGTGCTGGACAGAAGAGTGAAAATGCACGGCAACAACTTGAACGACAGAATAAAGAACTCAAAGCCAAGCTCCAAGAACTGGAGGGATCAGTCAAGTCCAAATTCAAGTCAACAATTTCAGCACTGGAGGCCAAGATAGCGCAGTTGGAGGAACAACTTGAACAGGAAGCAAAGTAAAACCGTTGTGCATTGTATTTCCCTCTTTCCCCCTCTGACACACACCACATTATATATGCTTGGCTCCTGCCAGTTTCATGTTAATTATCATTTTAGTAACACAAGGAATTTGGTCCGGCAAACAAGACAATAGAGTGTCTTGAATCTTATAACTAAAAACTGGTTCCCAAGATACCTCCAGGGCTTTATTCCATAGGCCTGTATTCGTACTGTAAGATGCATTCTCATCACTTCAAACTTATTTTTATATTCTGATCTATTCACTGGCCTCATTAAATGAGCTGCAATTCATTGTTACATGTTTATGTGAAGGGAATTATTATAGTTTCTTTTATCTATTGGGGGGGTGGGTTACAAAAGACCTTCTTTTTTTGTCTTTTGGCAACAATTGCTAATTGGATATGAAGTTAATTTTTTTTGAATCCAGAATTAAACTACACTTAAGATAATTAATGTTCACGCTGCTTGTGATAGCTTCTTATTGGAATGCTAGATTTCCCCAATGTTAGCAGTGCTTATTGTTAAAGGACGGTGGGAGAGGTTACAAAGTTTTTATAATAGATTATGTACAGCAGAATTGTTGCTGAATGATCATGCAGACCTGTTTGATCTTGGTAGCTAATTGGCACTTAGTTTAAATGCAACACTTCAATTCTAATTTCAAACAAAATAGGACCAGGGATTTTTCAATTTAGTCAGGTAGTTATGTGCAATTAGTGTCAGAATTGCCATTTTGATTTTAATCTCTTTGGTTCAGTGTAACAATGTAACACCCTGTCAGTACACGTTCTCTACACATTGTAATTTTGAAGATAGTAATGTGAAGTTGTAAAAAGATATAACACTGGATGATTCATCAATCAAACTTATTGTTGCACTTTGCATTGTCCATTTCACAATACTGTTCATTTCATTGTCGTCAATGTTATTCAGAAAATTGAAAGTAATCTGAAGAATTTTAGAAAATCCCACAGTTCTTTATTGGTAGCCATTTTTATGGCAGTTAATATTGTAGGTTGCTTCACGGTATAGGTAACAATTAAGTATTAAGTTTTTTTTTAGATTTTTTTCCAAATAACTCAAATTTTTCAAATTTGATTTGAATCTCATTGTAAAAGAATTTATTTTAGTTCTAGTGCAATTTAAAATTAAACTTAAGTGCAATTTACTGTTAGTAATTGCCATGTTGCCACTTGGTGGACATATGGTTGTACAGCAAGTAATTCTCTCATCCATAGTCCATTCTGGATATATATTCAGTGTTCAAAGCTGAACATGTACAAATTTACTTGTTTTGTTGAGTATCTTCTATTTCTTTTGAGCTATCTATTTTGTATCAAGGTCTGAACAAGTTGGGTACCACACTTAAGACATGTTGGTTATCACAAATTTGGGAAAATCTTTTAAATTTAAGTGTCAATGTTTTGGATAAATATCTGGATTTTTAAGAAGTCACTTGGTAGGTGCAGAACTTGACTGTCACAGATGAGATATACCATTGAAGCTTTTAATCTTCCATTTGTCAGGACAAACACACAAATGTTGTTTTTGCATCAATAAAGGATGCCATTGGCAGATTCTGAGACATTGCCATGGAGAATGTACAAGGGAACACTTGACACAAACCTTTTCTTTAATTTTAAAAGGTACACTGCATACTCTTTCTGTTTGCGAGCAGGGTTCTGTGTGCATTTAATAGCTTCAAGCAAGTGGAAATGAGCCACTTTGCAAACTCAAGCTGATCTTAAATTTTACTAAGTATAATTAGTGCGCCTGGGATTGTTCAGCAAGTTCTGTCAAATAGCAGAATCCTAACCAATGTTGGACATTGATGGGAATATTCAGTAAGTGTGCACATGTTGTCAGCAGTGGGATAGCTGCTCCCAGATGCATTCCCCTTGGCAATGCCTTGACTAATTGAAGCCACATGCATTTTTTCAAAAGTTGGAAATAAATCTCCTTTGGCCAAGGCATTGCTGTAAAGAAGGCACCAATCAGTTGCACTGTCAACTAATTGGCACAGTCTTCCCATGCAGAATGAATTGTTGTTCCCCTTGACTTGGTATTTTTGCTTCTGTCCTCGAGTGCAAGAGAAGATGATCAGCATGTCTCTTTGTTTCTCTACTGCAGTCTAGATTTCTTTTCAGTCTTCCAGCTTTTTTTCTTTAAAGTGACTTTGTCATTACAGAGAACGAGCAGCAGCCAACAAGCTTGTTCGTCGCACGGAAAAGAAGCTGAAGGAAGTGTACATGCAGGTTGAAGATGAACGCAGGCATGCAGATCAATACAAGGAGCAGGTAGTTTTTCAATCTGTTATTCCTCAAATGTTATGATTCATGTAGAAATAAACTTTTATTGAAATAAAAGTTCTGTGGTGTTACCATGGAACGTCTGATCACAGAATTGTAGAATCCCTATCCTATGGAAGCAAGCCATTTGGCCCATCAAGTCACACCAACTCCAAAGAGCATCTCACCAGGACCACCTATCCCTGTAACCCTTCATTTACCATTGCTAACCCACCTAACCTGCACATCCCTGGACACTACAGAGCAATTTAGCACGGCCAATCCACTTAACCTGCACATCTTGGATTGTGGGAAGAAATCTGAGCGCACAGAGGAAACCGACACAGGTACGGGGAGAATGTGGAAACTCTACACAGTCATCCAAGGGTAGCATCGATCCTGGGTCCCTGGCACTGTGGTAGCAGTGGTAACCACTGAGCCACCCTGCTGCCCCATGCCCCATTGTACTGAAACCCATATCTCTGACACCCCTCAGCACATCCTCATTATTTAAAACAATAGGAAAACTCTGACCTTCATAAAACATTCATACATGTTAGATAGTAAAGCCTGAAATATAGTTTAAAAACTGGGCATTTCTGCAGGTCTGCATGGTGCTGATTAACCAGTGAAGTTTACTTTCCAGATCGCAATATTAGACACCTCTGTGCTGCCTAGTAATTTGCCCCCAGCTAAACAAATCTCTGTCACTGGAAAAGGAAAATGTATTTCTTCCTGATTTTTTTTTTTTGTTCATTTTTTAAAAATGTTTTAACCTGGAGTTTCTAATGAATTGCACTGGCTTCCTCACTGCAATTTTCCTAATGTTATCTAAACCACTGCAAGAGAGCACCAGTTACATTCTGTTGCAACTCTAGTCTCTGTAAGCTTTTGTGCTAGTTTTGAAAACACCATATGGTAGATGCAGGAGCTACTCCCCAAAACTGACCACACTCTCGGGAGTGAATTAATTAGCATTGGACATATATCACGGAGATTCCAAAAATATAAAACTAGTTGCAAGCTCACCAATTGGTACACTTTTTGTTTTTGAATTTTTTTTTTGTTTTCGAATTTCTTAGGAACTAGTTGTGCCTCAATCTAACTGAATGATTGACTGACTGTTATTTGGAAAGTAATTTTCAGCAATTAAAGAAATGCAGCTTTTTGCTGATTGACATAGTTTTAAAATACTACCTTTCTTTAATTAAACCCACTTTCTGTTGCAGTTATCACTCTTCAATATATCAAGAAATACTTTTAAAGCTATCTTTGAAAAAGAATTTGGCTTTAATGCACTGCACAATTACACTGGCTCACAGCCAATTTTTGCATTTAATAGTAAAGCAAATCAGTTTAAGCAGAAACTTCTGGGAGAAAAGTGCTTTTCAGAATGAATGTAATTTGCAGAATTGTTGCCCTGAATGGTCAACCAAAGGAAGCTAATTAAAAGTAATCACTATCAGCCTTTAATTTATGCAGTGTGTTTGCTTTGACTAAGTGCCATTATATTCCATTATAGATGGATACACGCCACAGTTGGGACTAGTTTTCAATATATACAAGTCAGTTCAGTTTTCATAACCAAAACCTACAAAGCTCAGCCTGACAAAAAAAAGCACAAAATTAATAGACTGTTATTACAGGGCTATGTGCATTATATAATGTGATACTATCATACACTGATCACTTTGAAGTAATGGATGAGAGCACATTTTGCAATTTATGCAGTACAGTCTAAACTACTAATTGAAATTTGTTTCAAGATACAAAATTATACAAGAATAAATAACAATTCAGGATTTTGTTTTTTTTTACATAGATGGCAATATGATTACTTGACATCAACAAAAATAATTGAGATTGGAGACCTTTTATCAGCATTTTTGAGATTTTAGGCAGTATGTGAATTCTAAACCCTTGTTCTAGCTTATCTCTGATATGGAACTAAAAAGATTTAAATACATAACTGCATTATTTATTGCTGTTAGGAGGTCTTGAGTGCTACAGCTGTCAATCAAATGAGATTTCAAAAGACTTAATGGGTACCAGATGATGAACTTTTGCTTGGAAGAAAAATTAATATAGCTGCATCAGCCATTATTGGGAGTACAATCCAAAACAATTAGCTCACTTCTGACAACTTGTATGCTTATGCATGCATTCCCAAAATCCAACTGCCACTGAGGTTGTTGACTTGCTCACTGAGCTGGCTGATCCGTCCGTCCGTCTAAACTGTTACTTATAAATACTAAGCAGAGTAGAACAACGTCACTTTATCTAAGGCCGCACTGATGAAGTTACCTAGCATGGAGACAAAATGTCTGAACTATAACCAGCCAGCTCGGCAATCAAGTCATCAACCTCCCCCACAACCACAAACTACAAATCTTCGCGAACCTTAAATCCAACTGCCACTGTTGAAAGGAACTATAATCCGATTAGCAGAATCGAAAGAGATAATTTGATTGTAAAATCAGACAGCCCAACTTTTTATTCAAGGTTTTAGAATTGGTAGTTTCTCCTAAGGAGTCAATGGCAGAAGCCCATGACAAACCTGCTGTGGCACTCACCTAGTTAAAATTTGATTCAGTAGCATGGTTGCTCAAATTCTATAATAAAAACACAGGCTGTTGTGTCTGTCACCAAGTTTGGTCATGCAGTACAAACCATCTGAACATTTTGATACAGTTTATAATGGCTAATGGGAGCCACAACCTTCAACTAAGAGCAATTCCATCAAGTTTCATGTTGTCAGTTCAACTTTATTGGTCACAGTCAGACACTAGTATTTGTAAACCACTTTTGGCATTTTATATTACTGATTTGGTTGTCTATTGTATATCAGATTGTACAATCTCAAAGCATTAGAAGTATATTTTTTTTTATTAGGATGAATACCAGATAACAATGTAAACGCTAGGAACCAGATCACAGATTCTGACACACTGGCTCCAATATAAAAGGGTTTTAATCTAGTTCAAATCAGGGACAAAAATCCAGGGAAGAAATAAAAGAAACCAGGTTGATCTATGAATGTTGCTGAGCAGACTACAGGTTAGTACCACTTGGCAGTTCCTCCCTTCCTTCATTCCCATTGTGGTCAGAACTCCCAAATAGGGGAAGACACTGGCCCAAAAGGTGATGGATTGTAGAGGAGCTTAAAAGTAAGTAACCTAAATACTCGGTCGTTGTGAACTTTACCATGACTTCAGGACAGATGTGAATTCTTCTCCAACATAATGGTGACCATGCTTTGATTAATACAAGAAAGTGTAATGTGTGAACAAATTTTTGTACTGTATTGGACAGGTCCATGGTCATAAATATAGCTGTAACTTTTAGCAAGTCCTATTGCATTATGAGCCAGACTAAGCATTTTCAATTGGCTGGCCTGTGTGCTCTGAAGGTCACTTCTGACATTGCTAGTTAACATGGTATTGTCAGATGTAACATTACTTGTCTGCGATGGCATGAACTGGAAGATGTTAGATGAGCCGACTGCTATACATGTCACCAAGTTTTCCTTATTGCAGTTGCTGTGAATTACCAGGTTGTGACCAATCCATCACCATTTGTTTTATCACTGACCCCTACGTAGCCTTGGATGATTTTGAGGGAGGTGGGTGTGGAAGGAGGAAATAGGCAACATTGCACAGCCTGTCTTTGTTTGTTTGTTTTTTTTTTTGTGGGATTGATTTTTGATTTTCAAGTAGCTGGCATGTATATTGTGAACTGGTGCCACTAAAATCTATCAAGTTCTTGTGTTTGATAGCAAGAGACAGGAAGCCTGTGTATAGCGTACATTCCATAAAATTGTAAATGAGGTATTAACTGCATAATAAGATTTAGATCTGCATAGTATAGCATTCTATAGGTGGGTGATACGCAGTGGTCTGGTTCGAGGAGTAATAAGTAATGAGACTGCATTATGCACTGATACTGTTACTGGACTGTGTTTAGCTTAAAACTGCTTCTGTGATGGTCATGCCCTTCTGCTTTTTGTATTTGGAGGCAAATGGAGCAATTACTGAAGCCAATTGTGGAAGGTTGGTGTGTCTAGTGGGAGAAGAGTGTTGCTGTAATCACTTTTGATGTCTACCTGATTCTTTTAAAAATTAAAGATCAATTGAGGTGCCAAATATTTCCAGGTAGAGAAATCCAACTCTCGCATGAAACAACTGAAGCGGCAGTTGGAGGAGGCAGAAGAGGAGGCAACGCGTGCGAATGCAGCACGTCGGAAACTCCAGCGAGAACTGGATGATACCACGGAGACTGCTGAGGCCATGAATCGGGAGGTGAACACCCTGAAGAGCAGGCTCAGGTAATGTGGGCTTTATACAGAGATTTGTATCTGAGAAGAAAATAAATCCTGTTCTTTTCGTTTTTCTTAATGTAGATGAACTCCATCTTGAGTTTGGATCAATGCTTCAACCACAATTTTTTTCCACACTGAGCCTAATGCCTGTGGTTTAGGGCCACATCGAGCAGCTAATATGTGGCATTGCTGACTTGCTAAATATTGTAATAATTTAAATTCCAGTCCTGGGTTGTCATTGTGTTGTCTCTGTACATGTAAATGTAAACATGTTTTTCACTGCATACAACATTTTATTTCAAGTCCATTCAGATCTGGCCAGTAGTATGAGGTACTGTCACCTGATTTTGCGATATGTGCACGGAACAGCATTGTTTGATATATTTGGTTTTTCTCCCCCACTTTAGTTCCGTCACAACTCCCCAGTTTTTGATGCTTTGGAACAGGGGCATATGATTTTTAGTATTTGCGGTCAAGGTATAAAATCATCAATGGGACGAAAAGCAAGAGTTTCCTTAACTTTAACTTGAACTTGTCACTGGCAGTTGTAGCATTTGCACTTCTCAGTCATTTTTTTATAATATTTGAATGGGATTAATATTCTTGATACAAAATTAGCAACAACTTTGTGTCGTGATGCCCTTTCCCACTGGGCCACTGGACTTTGCTTCCAATTGCATTTTCTGCAAGTTGGGCTATGAAGAAGAGACCTTTATTCCATCAGTATAGGCAACTATCCTGCCCAGCTTCAGTAGATGAGTCCCAGGAACCGTTGTTCTCTTTGTTATCCAAGTATAAACACCATGCACACACATTATTTTACATGGTAAAAAGCCAGATTCCTCAACTAGATTTTATTTAATTTTTGCCAGTTTTCAGCATAACAAATTAAATAGATAAATACAAAACTGATAAAACCTCTTTAGTGCCAATGTAAATAGCTGTATGTCTGTATCATTCCCAATTCCAACAGAAAATGGGTGCTGTAATCCTATGCCATTGCCTGGTATTTTGCACTGTATTTATAACTGCTGCTCCTTTTTCTTTAGGAGAGGAGGAAGTGGTCTGACATTTACAACCAGTCGAGCAGGAAGGCGGGCGCTGCAACTGGAGGGCACTGCCCTTGAACTCTCAGATGATGATGTTGATAGTAAAGGGGGTGATGTCAATGAAACGCAAACAAGCCAGGGAGAGTAGAGCCATTTTGTAGTCAGCACAGAATGCCCATCTCTGATTTCAGAGAGCCTCTGAACACAATGATTTCTCAACTGCTGACTTTTGATTCTCTCTACCCTCATTTTATTTTTTTTAAACTGGCGAGTTATGAATCATATAAACCTCTTGCTCTTTTCGGTCTTAATTTTTTTTTGTCTCAACATACTACACCCTGCCTATTGTATTCACACAATTGCTTTCCTAAATTGTCTTTGATAATCAAGTACTAATTTGAGCACATTGACTGTTGAGACAACACCTGAATTATGTTTTCTTTGGAAATTTAATTGAATTCCAGACATAATTAGGATTGAGGATTCTTGTATATTACTATGCATGCTACATGTACAAATAAACATGTATTTCCTTATAATTTTGTGGGTAATTAATCAAGTTATTAGTCTGCAGCTGACTGCTGTATTAAGACCAAACTGTGACCATTGCTGGATCTATGTAAACAAATTTTATAATGAGGAAGGAGAAATAAGCCTGTGAAGATTGCGGTATCTGGTTAGCTTGACTAATTAAATGTGAGGATTGACTTGGACGGTGTTAGTGCCAACATATGAGTAATCGGTGATTACGGATCATGTACAGGATAGCAAATAGCCCAAACTTAACTACACAAGTACCCTTGAAGTCAGTCATAATGTAATTTCATTCACTTATTTTTGCAACAAAGATTTCTAATCTGCATTCACTCATGCTGCCCAGTAAACTTGTTAGGAACTTAAAACCATTTTTTTTTTTCAAATTGCTAGAGGTGACTTAAAGGTAGTAATGGCCATTGGTGTTCAGCTAATTTGCACAAATCATTTTGAAGTAAGTACAACTTTTAAAAGTGTTCAATAGCTATACTGGAAATCAAAATGTTGTACTTAGAGTGTGTTATGGTGTTTGAACTATTTCTGTCTCATTTTCTCATGTAGCTGCTTACATTTCTATACACAGTGGACATCAGTATTTCAGACACTTGTTCTGACAATATTAAATCGCTTGGTAACAATTTTCCACCTTTTTAAAAATGTGGATGAAAACTGGCTTTTATAGGATGGACTCAGGAAGGTGGTTGGCCTTTTTGTATTGTCCCACTGAGCACAAATGAACAGCATTCAGCAATGTTCTTGTTAGCCACAACCCGATCCTACATTCCAAATTTTCTACCCTTCCAAATTGTTTTCACCTCAAATGTTTTCTCATACGGGGTGATGTATACTTGGTCTTTGGCAATTCATTAAATATTTGAAACAATCCCCACAAGCTACCAGATGCTGTGTTTCAAAAGCATTGTAATAGATTCCTATCAATTTTTGTTCGGACCAGAGTTACATCTGGAGTCCTATAAAGAGGTTTCAGAAAGTGCCTTAGACATGGCTTATAATTTGATTACAAGAGCAAGTATCACAGTTGAAACCATATAGTACAATATGCTGAGTTTATAGCCATTAAAATGGTTTTATATTTTACATGCAGCTGTGCTTTATGCCTTGTGCAACCCTTGTGATCAGACTATGATATAGGGTTTAACTCAGTGTTATTGAATAAGTACCTTGAGCCTTCTGTACCAAGCAGGAATTTCTCAATTTCTTCTGGTTTAAAGCTTTAACATCTGTTTGAAGTATTTTTACTGTACTGGCTGTTGACCACCAGGCGCTGTTGTTCTCATACCTTTGTATACCTGTGTTTCTAGACAGTTATACCATTCAATAAATTTCTTTGGAACCAATTTTTAAAAAAATAAACTTATTAAATGCACTTGTTGTTCAGTGTTCTCTTTTCTGCAGGTTAACACTCTTTTTGTTTCAAATTGTTTTTAATACAAATTTCTTTGCCCTTCAAATGTGCAGAATAGATACGAAAAGGACAGAAAATGCCTTTGTATTAAAAATGTGCTCAATGCAAAATTATCTGACCTTAATTGGAACAATGTTTGTGGGGAGAGCTCAGTGTTTCCAAAGTGAGAGGTCAGTGGCTTCCCTCTGTTCTTTTCTAATGTGTGCAGGTGTGGGTGTAGGAAAAGGGCAGTGTTAAACTCTATTGTAATGACTACCCAGTTATGTCGGAATTGCTTGCCACTCTGCCAACCAATGCAGGAAGAATATCTGTTTGGGTAAGGTTAATGAGCAACTGCCAACATCTGTGCAATTGTATCCTTTTATGAATGGCTGCCTTCAGGAAAGAAATGAGAATAGCCTCAACAAAATATTTGAGGGAGCCAATCTGCATGATGGTTTGGAGCAGCAAGCTAGAGGTTAGAGATTCTGTGCTGCTTAGGCATTTTCCCTCTCCCTTGAGTGAAGAAATGTCAAGCTTTATAAACTTAAAAACTGACTTAAACAGTTCAGTATCTTATGTTTCATGTGGGTGGTTTATATTTTCTAACCACTAGTTCATGTTTATCTGA